>NC_080421.1:52297195-52467195 GCF_029873635.1 Malania oleifera | reverse complement strand
TCCTTTTCCAAAAGGTGTAATTGTGTCCACAGAAGATTAGTGGATGGGTTGAGGATTTGCCCTCACCAAAGGGTGCTACTCGTATATTTGCCATTTGATCTTTTTATAGTGTCTTATTAAGAGTTACTATAATTAGGCCCTGATACCAATTGACATTTAGGATAGCAACCAAGAGGGGGGGGGGATGAATTGATATATTTTGATTAAACTTATTATTTTTTTACTTGTTGTAATCCAAAACTCTAAAGTAAATTAATCAATTTGCAATTTAAACCAAATCATTTCACAAACTTAAAACAAAACACAATCCAATCAAATATAAAACTCAACCAATAATTCAAGAATAATTTTTCCCTTTGATAGAAGTCCTGCAGCTGTTTTGCAAAACCTGTTTTGAATGAATTTTTATTACTTTATCTCTTAACCAAGATTTCCGCAAATTAACCAACGTATTCCCTTTTGGGTTTTCGTAAATGGTTAATTAAAAACATACTTTCTTAAATCAAGAGACTTCCTTGAATATGATATTTAAGCCCTGCAACCTACACTTGATATACAAAGTATATAATGCAAAAAGTAAAGAGAGTAAGAAGAAGAAGAAAACCAAGATTTACGAGGTTCTGCTTATTCCCAGCCTACGTCCTCACCTTTGGTCAATTCCACCAAAGGATTCCGCTAAGTATGCTCTTTTACCGGGCAAAGCAAGCCTTTACAAAATTCCCTCCTTTTAGGTAGAGAAACCTCTCCAAGCGAACAATCCTCACTTGGTACAATGATCCAAACAATCCTTGAATCGTCAATAATACAAAAAGATTGCTATAATGATTTGTGTACAAAAGAGACTATCAAAACATAGTAGAGTTGTAAAAGTTAGAGTTCAATCAATACTTCAATCAAACAAATAATAAAGAAACTATGAAGCTTGAGTGTTTAGAGATCACCAAGATTTTGTTTTGAATAATCAAACTCAGAGTATGAATCTTGGCTTTGATATTTCAGTAGAGTTTTAGAAATTTTCTCCTAGATGGAGTGTGAGCAATAGAAAGCTTTGAGAGATTGAATGCTTTAATTTCAAGAGAGTTGAGTAATTGCTTGGATGATTGAATTCTTGAGTTTAAGGAGTATTTATAGGCATTCTTAGCTTAGTTTCCTTGTTCCCCAAGTATCTTTGAGTGGTCTCCAAGTTTTTACAATGTTCATATTTTGAAAAACCAATTTTTGAAATTTTCCCGTTGGGATTTTAAAAAATAAAACCCATGGAGTCAGTTAGCTAGACAAGCAACTGGGTAGTTCAAAAATCATAGGGTCAGTCGGCTAGACAGGCGACTAACACCATTCTGTCTCGCAAAAATTATTTCAAGAAATTTTCAATCGGCTGGCAAAACATAGTTCATTTTTAGTCAGTCGGCTGGACAGACAAAAGACTGGTTTTTCTTTTTGATTTTTCCATTTCAACTTTACACTTATGATTTGATTTTTCATAAAATATTTCAGGGATTTAAAAATTAGTTTCTTAAGTTCATATTGGTCCCTTAAAGAGCTTCATATTTTCTAAATTGTCACTTGATGTGAAGTACTCATAACAAGCTTTTCTTAAACATAGTGCTTCAAGTCTTCGATAAGCCCTTGACTTCAAGTCCCCTTTTTATCTTTATGCTTTTAAGTACTAAGGCTTCAAGTCTTTTTCTTTACTGCTTGAAAATATTTGTTGAAGCTTTCTCTTGATATTCATAACTTGTTCTCTTGATATGATGAAAATGCACAACTTGTTCTCTTGATGATGCTTTAATTCATAGCCTCTTTCTCTTGTGTTGAGATATATATTCCTGAAACAAAATCACTCAACAAGCAATTTATACTAGCATCACTTGTTATCATCAAAATAAGATTGAAAAGCCTCGTTTGGCCAACAATCTCCCCCTTTTTGATGATGACAAATGAGAAGCAAAGATAAAGATAAAAATAAACTCCCCCTTACTATATGCTCCCCTTACTATATGTATATGTATCCAGTATCAAAACTCATAGTTTTCATGCACATACTCATCCATGCATCCACATGAAACATCAGATACAATGTTCATAATATTCCATTCATAGGGAAAAGTGCATAGTCATAACATAACATAAGTACTCATGTACTTCCATCTTTGCTTGTTACAAAAACTCTCCCCCTTTGGACATCAATCAAAAAGTAGGGGAAATAAGTAAGCAAAGCTACCATCCAAACTTATAGTACATATAAAAAAAAAACATAGTTTTTCAAGGAAAAAAGAACATCAGTTATCATCAGCTTCATCTTCTTCTTCTTCTTCTTCTTCTTCTTCGCTTGATTCATGAGCTTCACCTTCCTCATATTCTTTTTCTTTGTTTGCCTCATTATCACCGTTGCCATCTTGAGAGTCCTCTTCATCACTACCATCATTACTCGTAGGAGCTGACCTAATATCCATAGGATCTGAAGGATGACATGAACTAACAAGGTGTTTTTTAATGCGACCAACACGTTTATCAAGTGAGGAATAATTTGCTTGAAGGGCGGAGAAGTTTGAAGAGAGTGAAGTCCGATTTGCATGTTTTGACTAAAACTGGTAAACTGCTGATAAAATGGATTGAACCAAGCACGGGGTCCAGCAACAGGAGGAGGAGGAGGTACTTGACCTCCACTTCCTTTAAGAATCCATTCATTATTGCGTTTTTCATATCCCATCAACTTAAGAGGAGTAGAGTTAAAAATATCATAGTGAGTACGTTTGACAAAAAGATCGGATGATGAGGATATATGTAATTTGGAAAAAATCATATTTAGAGTTCCTTCATAAGGCAGGGTAACTCGTCGTGCCTCTACATGTGTGATCATCCATTGAAGCATAAGGCTTGGTAAGTCCAGCTTCTTGCCCTTGAGTAGGCACCAGAGAATGAAGCAATCAACATAAGAAATATAGGCATGAGATCCTGCTTGAGGAAGGATGTTATATGTGATGATTTTCTGTAGTATTTGCGCCTGAAGATTTAGGTGTTTATATAAGGGAGGACCTTCAAATGAAATAGGGGCATGGTCCAATACCAAAGGAAGAAATTCTTCTGGAGTGAAGTCTTGTTCGTAAATCCAAGACGTTCCAAAAGTAGGACATCTAAACTTGCCATTTGGTATGTGAAAAATTTTTGCAAGTGATTCCGGTGTAAGAGATATGGACTTCTCTATGACTTTAGTTGAAAGCCCGTTTGCTTTTCGAACAAGATTCAGATAGAAAAGTTTGATAAGAGTTGGGAAGTGACCCTTAACTTGGAATAGTATGAATTTTTTCCATCCAAGAGTTTCGAATAATGAAAGGATGTGTGGAAAATGAGAGGAAAATAAAGAAGTGTCAAGAATTTTACCAAGAAGAGGTTCCGTCATGCATAGTTGATTGTGGTAGAAGGTTTTGGCATGGGGAGCCATGAGCCATTGTTCAATGGCTGGATCTTCAGTGCGTTGTTGTGAAGAGGTAGATGCTTTCTTGTTTCCAACGTATTTGATCCTCGGAATTTTGATTATTTTTCGGTGTTTGAGGATGATCTTTGGTGATATTTTGAGAAAGAAGAACATAGGAGAGGAAGAGGTAGAATGTAAGGCTGAGAGGAAACCCTAGGTCAGTTGGCTGACCACGCGAATGACTCATATTTCTATAAATAAAGTTAGGGTTTTTCGTCAGTCAGTCGGTTGGGTCTGGAGCCAGTTGGCTGGCTGCTCTCTATTTCGAATATTAATCATTCAGTTAGTTGGCTAGGTCTGGAGCCAGTCGCCTGACTTCATCCTGTTTGTTTATTCTTTACTCAATTTCTCTATTGTGCAATAGACCTAGCTCTCACCTAATATTTATAAATCTGTCTTCTATGAGAGGTTTATTAAATATATCCGCCCATTGATCATGTGTACTTATAAATTCAAGAATTATGTCTCCTTTTTGAACATGATCTCTTAAAAAGTGATGCCTTATATCTATATGATTGGTTCTTGAGTATGAGATAGGATTTTTTGATATATTAATCGCACTTGTATTATCACACTTTATTGGTATTGTTTTGTAATCTAGATTGAAGTCTTTTAATTGTTGTTTCATATATAGTATTTGTGCACAACAACTTCCGGTTGCTACATATTCAGCTTCGGCAGTTGATAGAGCTATAGAGTTTTGTTTCTTTGAAAACCATGACACTAAGGATTGTCCGAGAAAGTGACATGTGCCACTTGTACTTTTTCTATCAACTTTACATCCAGCATAATTAACATTATAATAACTTATCATTTTGAAATCAATATCTTTTAAATACCATAAACCTAGATCAAGTGTTCCTAGTAGTAAGTACCTAAGTATTCTTTTAACTGCTGTTAGATGTGATTCTTTAGGTGCTGATTGAAATCATGCACACATACATACACTGAACATAATATCGGGTCTACTAGCGGTTAAATATAGTAAACTACCAATTATTCCCCTATAGTGTTTTGTATCTACTTGTTTTCCTTTTTCATCTCTATCAAGGCTAGTTGAAGTACTCATCTGGGTTCCTGTCGGTTTACTTTGTTCCATATCAAAATTTTTAAGCATATCTTTAATGTATTTAGTTTGATTTATAAATGTTCCATTTTTAGCTTGTTTAGTTTGAAGTCCTAGGAAATAATTTAACTCCCCCATCATAGTCATTTCAAATTTTTTTTGCATACATGTGGCAAAATCTTTACATAGAACTTCATTTGTAACCCCAAATATGATATCATCCACATATATTTGGACAATTAGCATGTCTTTGTTTTTGTTTTTAATGAATAGGGTGCTATCAACCTTTCCTCTTGAGAATTCATTTTAAGTAAGAATTTACTAAGCCTTTCATACCAAGCTCTAGGAGCTTGTTTCAAACCTTACAATGTTTTTGTCAATTTAAATACATGATTTGAATTTTTTGTATCTTCAAAACCTGGAGGTTGTTTGACATATACTTCTTCATTTATATAATCATTTAAGAATGCACTTTTTACATCCATTTGATATAGCTTGAAATCTTTATGAGTTGCATAAGCTAAGAGCATCCTAATTGCTTCCATTCTAGCTACAAGAGCAAAGGTTTCATCATAATCAATTCCTTCTTCTTGATTATATCCTTGTGCTACTAGCTTAGCTTTATTTCTTACTACTACCCCATTTTCATCCTTTTTATTCTTGAATACCCATTTAGTTCCTATAATTGATTTATCTTTGGGTTTAGGTATAAGTTCCCACACTTGACTTCTTTCAAATTGATTTAGTTCCTTCTACATAGCTATAATCCAAGAATCAACTTTTAGGGCTTCTTCAATGTTCTTGGGTTCATCTTGAGATAAGAAGGCATAATGGTTACAAATATTTTTTGATGAAGCTCTAGTGGTTATACTTTTTGACGTTTCACCAATAATTTGATCTTTTGGGTGACGTTTAGCATATCTCCATTCTTTAGGTAATTCTAGATTTTCTATGATGTTTTGGTTTAGAGCTTCATTATTGTTTTCTTCTTTTATTTCAAGTTCTTCTTCTTTTTGTGAAGTATCTTTTTTTTTCATCAACCTTAGCTTTATCATTATTATTTGATTCATCAAAACTTATATGTATTGATTCAGTAATAGTAAGAGCTCTTTTGTTGTAGATCCTATAAGCTTTACTATTTGTAGAATAACCTAAGAAGATGCCTTCATCAGATTTTGCATCGAATTTTCCTAAATCCTCTTTGGTATTAAGAATAAAACATTTGCATCTGAATACATGAAAGTAAGAACTATTAGGTTTCCTACCTTTCCAAAGTTCATATGGTGTTTTTTCTATACTTGATCTTATAGATACCCTATTTACAATGTAGCATGCTGTATTTACAACTTCTGCCCAAAAATGTTTAGGTAGATTATTTTCATTTAGCATTGTTCTTGCCATTTCTTGTAGGGTTCTAATTTTTCTTTCAACAACTCCATTTTGTTGTGGTGTCCTATGTGCTGAAAAATTATGATTTATCTCATGTTCATTACAGAAATTTTCAACTTCTTTGTTTTTAAACTCCTTACCTCGATCACTCCTAAACTTGTTATATTACAACCCTTTTCATTTTGTAATTTCTTGCATAAAGTGATTAACATGTTACAAGCTTCATCTTTGTTTGCTAAAAATAATACCCAAGTAAATCTTGAATAGTCATCTAATATTACGAAGGCATACTGCTTACCTCCTAGGCTTAGGGTTCTAATTGAACCGAATAAGTCTAGGTGCAAAAGTTCTAGGGGTCTTTTAGTGGATATGAATTTTTTTCTTTTTGAAACTTGTTTTGACTTGCTTTCCCTTTTGGCATGCATCACACATCTTGTCTTTTATGAATTTGGTATTTGGTAATCCTTTTACAAGATTTTATTTGATAATTTGGATAGTAGGTCCATGCTAGCATGTCCCAATTTCCTATGCCATAACCAACTTATTTCATTCATTGATGCCAAACAAGTCACATTTTGATTTACTAGATTTTCAAGGTTTATACAATAAACATTATTTATCCTATGAGCTATATATAAGGTTTTATTTTCCTTAGGATTTTGGATAACACATTTTTCTTTCTTAAAGATTATTTCAAACCCTTTGTCACTTAATTGGCTAATGCTCAAAAGGTTGTGTTTTAATCCTTCTGCTAATAATACATTCTCAATGGTAAGAGAAGGTTCTTTACCAATTTTCCCGATGCCAAAAATTTTACCTTTGGCATTGTCGCCGAAGGTGACATATCCTCCATCCTTTTGTTTTAGAAAGGTAAACTCGGCCTTATCGCTGGTTATGTGTCTTGAACACCCGCTGTCCAAGTACCACTTATTCATTGACGGTGTTGTCCTAAAACATACCTACAATGAAGGGTTTAATGTGTTAGTCTTTAGAACCCAAATTCTTTTAACTTTATTTGTTTTTTTGTTAGTTCTATTATTAACTTTCCATTCTCCTTGCACTTTAACATATTTTCTTTTTAGTGGGCAATTGAACAATACATGACCTTTAGTCTTGCACATATAGAAAGTGGTGTGTTCATGTTTGTTGTTTGAGGAAGTGCTAGCATAGTGCTTAGCTTCCTTGATAAAGTATCCCATGTATAATTTATTATTCTTTTTATTTGTTTTACCATTATATCCTATTCCTTCTTTATTTCCATGAAACCTTTGCTGTCCAATCATCTTTTCAAAATTATCTTTACCTTTGGTAAAGTTATATATTATTTTCTCCTTATCATATACTAATTTCTTAAGTTCATTTACTTCTAAATCCTTTTTATTCAAATTTTATTTATGAGTTTTTCCTAATTCTTGAGTTACTTTATTTACTTCCTCTTCTAACTTTTCAATACAAGAGTCTTTTTCTTTTTCAATGGTTTTGAATGATTCAAGTTGCTTCAATAGTTCTTTATTTTGATCTTTCAAGGTTATATTTCTTTTGGAAATTTTTATAAATCTTTTATGCAAAGAAAACAACTCAGCTTGCAATTCCTTATAGGAAGGCATGCTGTCACATGACTTATCACACGACTCGTTGTAAGATTCTATAGAGGATAGTAGGAGTTTACCTCTTCTTCATTCGTCATGTAGCATATATTTGCCATCTCTTGTTCGCTTGATTCATTTTATGTTTCGCCGGAGTTTGAGATAACTTCCTTCTTTTTCTTCTTGTCTTTCTTAAGCAACGGACAGTCCGATTTGATTTGCCCTGGTTTCTTGCAGTGATAGCAAATTAGAGGTTCATTCTTACTTTTATTTTCTTTCTTACTTGTCTCTCCTTTTTCAGGTTTCTTTTTATTAAAATTTCTAGGAAATCTTTTATTCTTTCTATAGAACTTACCTAGTCTCTTAGTGATGAATGCTAATTCATCTTGATCTAAGTCATTTGTTTCACTTTCCTCTTCACTAGAGCCGTGGCTAGACACTTTTAGTGCAATGGATCTTTTATGCTTTGGTTCAGGATTCCTTTCTTTTAAGGCCATTTCATAGGTGAGAAGTGAACCTATGAGTTCATCTAAAGAGGTGGTCTTAAGGTTTCTACCTTCTATGATAGTTGTAGCCTTTGGTTCCCATAAAGAGGGAAGGCCTCTTAAAATTTTTCTAATCATTTCGTAGGTAGTATAAGTTTTCCCTAAAGCACTTAATGAATTTATTATATGGGTAAATCTGATGTACATACTTGATATTGTTTCATCATAATTCATCTTGAATGCTTCATATTTATTTTTCTACATGTCTATTCTATTGTCTCTAACATCAATTGTTCCTTCATATGTTACTTCTAGTTTGTCCCAAATTTCTTTGGCCGTTTTGCAGGCCATGACCCTATTAAATTCGTTAGCATCTAGAGCACAGTATAAAGCATTTATAGAACTTGAGTTGATTTGAAGCATATTATAGTCTGAATCAGTCATATCCTTTTTCTATTTTGGAATATGCTTTCCATCTACTATCTTGGTGGGAATAAGGTCTCCATCCATAACTAGTTCCCATGCTTGCCAATCCATGTGTTGGAGATAAATTTTCATTCTCTTTTTCCAAAAGGTGTAATTGTGTCCACAGAAGATTGGTGGATGGGTTGAGGATTTGCCCTCACCGAAGGGTGCTACTCGTATATTTGCCATTTGATCTTTTTATAGTTTCTTATTAAGAGTTACTATAATTAGGCCTTGATACCAATTGAAATTTAGGATAGCAACCAAGAGGGGGGGTGAATTGGTATATTTTTATTAAACTTATTATTTTTTTACTTGTTGTAATCCAAAACTCTAAAGTTAATTTAATCAATTTGAAATTTAAACCAAATCACACCACAAACTTAAAACAAAACACAATCCAATCAAATATAAAACTCAACCAATAATTCAAGAATAATTTTTCCCTTTGATAGAAGTCCTCCAGCTGTTTTGCAAAACCTGTTTTGAATGAATTTTTATTGCTTTATCTCTTAACCAAGATTTTCTCAAATTAACCAACGTACTCCCTTTTGGGTTTCCGCAAACGGTTATTTAAAAATGTACTTTCTTAAATCAAGAGACTTCCTTGAATATGATGTATAAGCCTTGCAACCTGCACTTGATATACACAGTATATAATGCGGAAAGTAAAGAGAGTAAAGGGAAAAAGAACACCGAGATTTACGAGGTTAGGCTTATTCCCAGCCTACATCCTCGCCTTTGGTCAATTCCACCAAAGGATTCCACTAAGTATGCTCTTTTACCGAGCAGAGCAAGCCTTTATAAAATTCCCTCCTTTTAGGTAGAGAAACCTCTCCAAGCAAACAATCCTCACTTGGTACAACTATCCAAACCATCCTTGAATCGTCAATAATACAAAGAGATTGCTATAATGATCTGTGTACAAAAGAGACTCTCAAAAAATAGAGTAGAGTTGTACAAGTTAGAGCTCAATCAATACTTCAATCAAATAAACAATAAAGAAACTATGAAGCTCAAGTGTTTAGAGATCACCAAGAGTTTGTTTTGAATAATCAAATTCAGAGTATGAATCTTGGCTTTGATATTTCAGCAGAGTTTCAGAAATTTTCACCTAGATGGAGTGTGAGCAATAGAAAGCTTTGAGAGATTGAATGCTTTAATTTCAAGAGAGCTGATTAATTGCTTGGATGATTGAATTCTTGAGTTTAAAGGAGTATTTATAGGCATTCTCGGCTTAGTTTCTTTGTTCCCCAAGTATCTTTGAGTGGTCTCCAAGTTTTTACAACGTTCACATTTTGAAAAACCAATTTTTGAAATTTGCCGTTGGGGTTTTAAAAAATAAAACCCGTGGAGTCAGTCAGCTGGACAGGCGACTCAGTAGTTCAAAAATCATAGGGTCAGTCAGCTGGACAGGCAACTGGCACTATTAATTATGGATATATGTAATGATTATTTTTAGGGGCATCACAAGTGTGGTATAGAGCAGTATGTTTTTCCTACGTGGCAATTTGGACCCCACTTTCAGGTTCGGGGTGCTACAAGTGTGGTATTAGAGCCTAGGTTGCTAGGTTCTGTAGACTTTAGAGGATAATACTACTAGAGTATTGGAATGAGTGGTGATAAGAGTAAGAACGGATAATCTAGGTGTTGTAAAGTGGGTCAGGTATAGGATGCATAAAGAAGTAGAGTACCCTAGGTAAATTGGAATTTTGGGTTTTGTCTTGCAGTCTGGAGGCAGAAATCCCTTGATGGTCTTCTATGATTTTCTTGAGGTGACGGTCTCAGAAAAATCATGGCAAACCATCGACGGTTTTGTTTTTGAGCTATGAGGTTGGACCTTGGATTGGGAACTTGAGGATTAAATAGGTTTAGTGGTGCGAGAGAAGTCCATAAAAGGAGAGCCTGAGAATTTTAGTATGAGAATAGAATGCATTTTATAGTTTTCCAGTTAATTGATGGTACCGGTTGTATTCCAAAAATAGGATTCTAAGAAATTATTCTATGTCCTATTTTCAAGATGGACCCTGGGAATAACAATGCGAATGTTGGAGGTAGTAGTAATGTGGGGGCTTCCAGCATGGGTGATAGTGACTCAGATTCAGTACTATGTAGTGTGGCCCAGCAGGTCATGGCAGAGATTGCATGGAATTCTAGGGGACGGGCTTGCCTACCAGTTGATAAGGGCTACACCATAGAGCAATTTACTCAAATGAATCTGCCAGCTTCTCAAAAGAAGCTGACCCAACCATTGTAGAGAATTGGGTATAGGAGATGGATAATATATTGGTAGTGTTGTGTTGCACTGATGAGCAGAAAGTCCTTTGTGCCACATTTAAGATGACGGGAGAGGCTGAGCGGTGGTGGTTAGCTGTGATGCTGCTTGAGGAGCAAAGGCTAGTACTCACAGTCCTGACATGGAGCCATTTTAAAGAAATCTTTTTTGATTGGTATTTCCCCACGTCCACTAAGGATGCTAAGGCGGAGGAGTTTTTGAACCTTGCCCAAGGTGCGGGATTTCTCAGAGCTTGTGAACCTCCACTAGGGACGAGCAGGTGGGAAACTTACATGTGTAGGATTTCTTAGAGCTAGTGGATAAAGCCACCATAGCAGAGACGAGCCGGCAGAGAAGCGTAGGGTTGCAGAATCAGAGAAAGAAGCCTATGCCTCCTGGTTTTCAAGCTGGTACCAGCTAGGGTTCATGGAGGAAAAGTAGCAACAATATAGGCCAGTGATAGGAAGTTGGACATTGAGCTTCTCAAGGGAATCCATCATGCCCTCCTTGTCCTAGGTGTTATCAAAGGCATTGGGGTGAATGTCGAGTTGGACTTGTTGTCTATTTCTGATGTGGTAGACCTGGCCATATGGCATGTGACTGTCGTGCACCACCTAGTGATGCACCCACACTTAATCAATTCCTAGGACACAATCAGGCACCCCGAGGTGGCTATCAGAGGAATACGGCCCAAGCGTGGGTGTATTCGCTTACGTTGGGAGATGCGAAGAACGCCGATGACATGGTGATAGGTACTCCTTTAATATTGTCACATAAAGTTGTTGTATTGTTTGATTCAGGGGTGACACATTCATTCATGGCTCGAGAGTTTATCAAATTATATGGAGTAGAAGCTTAGCTATTGGATGCTGATCTATCAGTGGCTACACCAATAGGAACTGTAGTGGTATATAAGAGAGTACTTAGAGATTATCCAATTAGTATTCAGGGAAGGAAATTGCCTGCTAATCCGATGATCCTCGATATGCATGGATTTTAGTGGATTCTGGGGATGGACTGGTTAGCTTCTAGTTATGCTAGTATTGACTGCTACAAGAAAGAGGTAGTGTTTAGACATATAGGGGAGCAAGAGTATAGCTTTGTTGGGTCGTGTGTGCGCGCCTCTCCACAAATATTGTCAGCCATGCAGGCTAAAAGGCTACTCTTGGAAGGATGTCAGGGGTACCTAGCTTGTGTGAAGAAAGCACTAGAGGGAGAATTAAAACTTGGGGTATATTGATAGTAAGGAAGTTCTCTGACATGTTTACAGAAGATTTGCCGGGGTTACCTCCTGAGTGTGAGGTGGATTTTGCTATCGACCTATCTCTGGGAACGGTGCCGATCTATAAGGTTCCATACAAGATGGCTCCAACAGAATTGAAAGAATTAAAGGAGCAGTTATAGGAGTTATTGGACAAGGGGTTCATCAGACCTAGTGTGTCACTGTGGGGAGCACCCTTGTTATTTGTTAAAAAGAAATATGGGTTGATGAGAATGTGCATTAACTATCGGGAAATAAACATGGTGATCATTAAAAACAAGTATCCACTTCCCCGTATAGATGATTTATTTGACCAACTCCAAGAAACACAAGTTTTCTCTAAGATTGATCTCTGATCTAAGTACTGTCAGGTGAAAGTTAAATAAGAGGATGTACCAAAGATTACTTTTCGAACTAGGTATGGTCATTATGTGTAACGCTCTGAACCTGAGAGTGGGGCCTACGGTGTTATGTGGTCCCTTCACCTATCTCTGATACCAAAAATACCATTCACGCAGCAGAAATAATTAAACATTTTCTATTAAAATACCAGAGTTCTACTCTATACAACCCAAAAAGTGTGTCCATTCACTTTATATTACATAACTAGGAATTTAAAATACCAGAGTTCTCCTCCATCCTTTTGAGTGAGAGAAGTGAACATTGATTTATCTCCCGTCATATGTCTTGAACAGCCGCTATCCAAGTACCATTTTTCTCTAGATGGAGTGGACCTAAAGCAAACCTACAAGAAAGGATTTATGTTGTTACTTTTGGAACCCAAACTTTCTTAACTCTCTATAAGTCTTGTCTAGTTTTAGTGTTTGTCTTCCATTCATTTTTTACATTGATGTATTTTTTTTCTTGAGTGGACAATTAAACATTACAGTTCCTTTATTTTTACACATGTAGCAAGTAGTATGCTCATAAATGTTTGTTGATGAAGTACTTGCATAGTGTTTAGATTGATTTACAAAATATCCCATAAACAAGTTTTTCTTTCTTTTGTTTGGTGTTCCATTGTAACCAATTCCTTCTCTATTGTTAGTCATCCCTTGTTGTCCTACCATTTTTTCAAAGTTTTTTTTACCTCTGGTAAAGTTGTAAATAATCTTTTCCTTATCTTGAATTTGGTTTTTAAGGTCAACTATTTATAGTTCTTTCTTGCCATCTTCATTCACTTGAGATTCTACTAATTTTTAAGACATGTCATTTACTTTCTTCTCAAGCTCATCAATTTTTAAGCCTTTCTCTTTTTCAACAATTTTTAAAGAATCAAGCTATTTTCTAAGTGATTCATTTTCTTGTTTCAAGATTATGTTCCTTTTTGAGACATTGATAAACTTATTATGAAGAGAGAATAATTCAGCTTGAAGTTCTTTATAAGAGGGCATACTTTCCTATGAATCATTATATGATTCATCACACGAATCTTCCGAGAAGGAGTAATAAGAGTTTACCTCTTTGTTGTGTGCCATGATGCACATGTTTGCCACTTCTTGTTCGTTGGATTCACTCTCCGATGCACTTAAACTTGTGTCGTCCCATGTGGCTTTCATTGTAGGCTTCTTTTTCTCCTTTTCCTTCTTAAGCTGAGGGCAGTCCAGCTTGATGTGTCTGGCCTTTTTACAATGATAGGAAGTGGGAGGCTTATTTTTGCTTTTGTATTCCTTTTTACTATTTTAACCTTTTTCAATTGTTGACCCTCTGAATTTTCTAGTGTATTTCTTATTTCTTTTGAAGAATTTTCTAAGTTTTCTAGTTATGAAAGCTAATTCTTCATCGTCTAATTCACTAGAGTCATTATCTTCTTCACTGGAATGTTCTTTTGAGGCTTTTAGAGCTAGACTTCTTATTTTTATTTTCAGTGTTTCTTTCTTTTATAACCATTTCATAGGTTATAAGTGATCCTATGAGTTCATCTAATGAAGTTGTTTTGAGGTTTCTACCTTCTGTTATGGTTGTGGCTTTCGGTTCCCAAATAGGTGGAAGTGCTTTAAAAATTTTTTGAATCATCTCATGGGTGGAATATGTTTTTCGTAAGGCACTTAGTGAGTTTATGATATGTGTGAACCTAGTGTACATGCTTGTTATGGTTTCATCGGAATTCATCCTAAAAGCTTCGTATTCACTTCTTTAACATCTACTGTGCCTTCGTAGGTTACTTCCAAATTATCCCAAATTTCTTTTGCTGTTTTTCATGCCATCACTCTATTGAATTCATTAGCATTAAGTGCACAATATAGGGTGTTTATTACACCAGAGTTAAATTGCAGCATTTTGTGATCTGCTTTGGTCATCTCCTTGTCTTCCTTAGGTACTTCTTTTCCATCTACAAGTTTAGTAGGGATTAGGTTACCATTTGTGACAACCTTCCACACCTTCCAATCCATTGTTTGAAGGTAGATTCTCATATGTTGTTTCCAGGAGGTGTAGTTGAGTCCACAAAAAATGGGTGGTCTAGTTGAGGATTGACCCTCACCAAAGGCAGCTACTCCTATTTGTGCCATCTAGATCTTTGTATAGCTTCTTGTGAGGATTTACTATAACGAGGCTCTGATGCCAATTGAAAACTAAGGTGTAGCCCTAAGTAGGGAGGGGGGGGGGGAGGTTAATTGGGTTATTAAAATTTCTTTTAAATCCTTTTATGAATTCTTTGCCATTTTCAAAGATTTCTTGATTTTTTTTAGCAATCACACAAAGGCTTAAGTATTTTATTCAATCCACAACTACAACACAAATAAACTATCAATTAACTACTCAAACCAATCAACCACAATATAAGTAACCAATCAATATATGTTTTTTGCAATTCTTTTAGCAATATTCAGCTTGATTGTTTGCAGCCCTGTGTATATGAATATGTAAGCCCTATAGAGAATGTAATTGGCCTTTCAATTGATAATCAAAATAACATCCAATTACTCTTTTCAAAATCAGAATTGAAATTAGGAATAGTTTCCCAAGAGGGGGGGTGAATTGGGTTCTGAAAATTTCTTTTAATTCCTTTTAAGATACCTTAAACTTCCTTTATTTCTTTTAACCAATTCTTGACTTGTTTGTTTAATTCTTTAATCACTCAAGAACTTAGTTCTTTTATCCAATCAATACCACAATTAAACAACCAATCAATTACACACAATCTTCAAACCAAACAATCAATTTATTTGCCAAGCATAAGTTAAACAACAAACAACCAAACCAAGATATAAAGTATTCAGCACTTTGGTAATATAACAACTCAAGATGGTTGTTTGTTTATATTTTCAAAATTTGACCAAGCCCTGTAGTGAATGAGAATTTATGCTTGCTGATGTAAAGCCCTGTATAGATGAATCAAATCACTCTTTCCAAATATTTAGAACTCAAATAAATTCTTGGTAAATTTATCTTTGGGGTGTTAACCAAGTAAAGTACTTCCATATGGTTTCCATAAGATATGGTGTAACCAACGTACTCCCTTTCGGTTTTCGCAACCCAAATCAAAATTTGACTTTAAGTTTACTTGATTTCCAAATATGCGTAGTATGTATAATTTAGATATTTAAAACATCCACACAGTTGTATATGAACTGAAAATAAAGAATCGGGAAAGAGAGAGTGAGACGGAGATTTTTACGAGGTTCATCTTCAACACAGCCTACGTCCTCGCCTTTGGAAAACCACCAAAGGATTCACTAAAACCTGTTCTGTTGACAGGTGCAACAAACCTTTACAACCCTCCTTTGTTAAGGCTAGAGCCCGCCTTCTCAAAACGATATCCCCTTGTTCGGTCACTCCTTACATAGGCTAGAGCCCACCTCTCTAAGCAATATTTCCTTGCTTAGCCAACGATCCAAACAACCCTTGGAATCGTCAAAGAACTACAAGAAACAAGATATAATTTGCATACAAGTATACTCTCTCAAAGAGCAAGTTAGTACAATTTCAGCACTATATACTTTGAATGTAAAATATCAATATGAAATACAATGAAACTTAAGTGTAGAATTCACCAATATCCTTTTTAGAAAAGGATTAGCAATAGGAATTCAAAGAAAGAAGGATTAGCACTTCAGAATTCTCAGCAAAAGAATTTTTCAATGAGTGACCAAGAGAACTTAGGAAGAACAAGAGTACTTTCAGCTTCTCAAAATAGATTTTTCAATTCTTGGATGTATTTTGATTTGCAAAACCATGTATTTATAGGCTTTCAAACTTGTTTCCTTATTGCAAAAGTTTCCTTTAAGTGTTTCCCAAAATTTTAGAAAGTTTAGAGCTTAAATGACTATATTTTAAAATATTAGAATTTAAAAAATTTGCCCGTTGAACAATAATTAGACATCTAAAGTCGCGAGTTCAGGCGTCTGAACTGCTACTGCCTTCTTTATATTCTGTCCAGAAAATCTTCCGACGTCTAAACTACTCCCTTCTTTATATTTTGTCCAAAAAATCTTCAGACGTCTAAACTTAATCTTCAAACGTCTGAGGTCGTTTGTTCAGTCAACTAAAGTCCCTCTCGTGAACAGTGTTTAGATGTCTGATAACAGTGACCCCGCTTCAGTGTTTTGGCCATAACGTTTTATGTATAACTCAAAATTAGGTGTTCTTGGTGTCAAAAGAAAGCTAAGAGAAAATCCTACAACTTTTATGTTGAAATATTTTAAAATAATGATATTTTAATATACAAAAATTCACCTCAATGCGGCTGTATAAAAACTGACAGCATTTGGAAGAACTCTTTTTTTTTTTGCTTTTCATTTCAAAAATGATTCTAACCCTTTTAAAATAATTTTTGACCTTATAAAAATATTTTCCAAGTATTTTAAAAGGTATCTAGATCCAAGAAGTTAACCTAAGAGGTTCAAAAAATTTCAAATGATATTTTAAACATTAAATTACTTATATGAAAACTTCTAAGACTTTAACATTTTAGATTCTTGAGTCTTCATGTTTTGTCCTTGGATTGAGTCCATATTTTCTTCAAGCTTTCATATTCTTTGAGCTTCCTCACTTTGCTTTTCTTTGGCTCTTTTGACTTTAATATGCCTTGGCTTTCAACAATTCATTCATGTCCTCATATTCTTCAAGGTTTCATATATCATCTTTAAATCCATGTTTTGACTCTTTTAAGCTTCATTTGATCCTTGTGAGTACTTTGACCTTGATTTCTCATATATGAGCCCTGAAATATCATTACTCGCACAAATACATTAAATTTCACTTGTTTGTTAGTATCAAAACAAGATAACAAGATTTTAAACCTTGTAAGACCAACAAGAATTCAAATAAACTTTCACTTAATAGGTTTTGGGTTGTTAACCAATCAATGTACTCCCTTACAGTTTTCGCAAAATATTGATTAACCAACGTACTCCCTTTCAGTTTCCACAAGCCTAAGAACAAATTAAGCTTTGGTTTATTTAATTTCCAATACCCGTTGTTTTTAATGATTGAGAGAATTACAACATCCACACGGTTTATATATTTGCTAGAATTTAAAGAGAATAAGGGAAAAAGAGTGATACCACTGTTTTTACAAGGTTTGTCTTATCCCCAGCCTACATCCTCACCTTAGGCAAACCACCTAAGGATTCCACTATACATGTTCCTTTCCGTGTGGAACAAAACCATTACAAATAACCTCTTTTTTAGGAAGAGAAATCTCTCCAAGTGACAGCCCACGCTTGGTCCAACGATCCAAATCAATCTTGAATCGTCAAAGAACTACTAAACAGAAGTAAGAATCTGCATACAAGAACACTCTCAAAATAAAGTAAATTTGTACAAGTTAGAGCACTTAAAATACTTCAAAGCAACTACTAAATAGAAAATACAAAGCTCAAGATTTAGATGACCAAAGGTTCTTTCTTATAGATAGAGAAAACTTAGTTGCAAATTAGAACCAAGAATTTTGATCAACCAGCAATTTCGTATAGTTCTCCCAGTAAAAGTCTGAGCACGTATGGATTTAGGAGAGTATGAATGTAGAATTCTTGTATTGCTTGAGCGTGTATTTTTCATTGAGCAAGAGGGGTATTTATAAAGTCTTTTGTGGAAGAGTTTTCTTATTTACCAAGTTAACTTGGAGTGTTTGGTCAATTTCACAAAAAATTTGAAATCCTAGAATTAATTTTGAAAAACTTCTCGTTTAGTTCGAATTTCAAAATTTCCGTGGAGTCAGTCGGCTGACTCACTCAATTGGGTCAAATTTTGTGCAGGTCAGTCGGCTGGACAGGCGGCTGACAGCGTTCTGTCTGTCCAAAAATTATTTCAATAAATAGTCAGTCGACTGACTGAACACAGTTCAAAAATGGTTCGTCGGCTAGACAGACTAGGGTGTCAGTCGGTTGACTAATCCTAGTTCAAATTGTCAGTCGGCTGGGCAGGTTTTTCATTCTTTATGTTTGTCAGTTGGCTGGCTAAACTTAGTTCAAAACTGATCAGTAGGCTGGACAGACCATTCTTTTTCAAATATTTTCATTTTTTATTTTTAAACTCTAGTTTATTTTGAAAAACTCAAATACAATTTTTTTCCAAATCATTTTCAAGAGTTTTTCAAGAGATGGTCTCTAAGTCTTTTGATCCTAAAGAGCTTCATATATATAAATAGTATTGGATTGAAGTACTTACAAATATCTTTTGAAGCATAAACTTATTTAGCTCTAAGTCTTCAGGTCTCTTGAGGTTCAGGTTTACTTCAAGTCCCACTTAGCTTTTAAGCTCTTCATTTGTCTTTTATTGCTTCAATATTCTGAGAAGCTTTCACTTGATTGACTTTAATTTCCAACTTGCTTCCATGATCATAAGTGTTGTTTTACTTAATCTTGAAATAAGGTCACTCAACAACACATGTTAAAATATCCTTCATTTGTTATCATTAAAATAGGATTGAAAAGCTTTGTTAGGCCAACAAACATAATCTTTATATATTTCATATATCTTACAACTACTCACAATATCCAAAAGAAAACTAAGGCCCACCCTGGAGCTTGCTAAGCTCGATCATCTGAAGGACCTGAAAAGTTAATAATTTGTTAGGGTGAGACACTTCTCAATAAGGTGAAATAAATTATAACAGTGTGTGACAGATGAGTTTTAATGTATACAAATTATAACCATTAATTAATCAACATTAACTAAAAAGACAAATGTAGACTGCTCTCACACATACAAAACCATTATTTATAAGTGAAAGTTCTCGAGGACTGGGGAGATTACACGCCCATACATGTAACATCCCTTCACTCTGATATCATTTGTAACTTTTCCCATTTAACTTTGGGTGTGGCTACAACTGATTATTATTAGGGTAGCCACCTTACTCAGTAAGCCCTCGGGCAGAAAGTTTTACTTCACCGTAGTGTGATTATGCATTTTAATTCACACACATACAACATCAATCATGCACCAGAGATCCACGTATACACGTATCATACCTTATAATAGAACACATCAATATTCACAACACATTCAATTCACATGCGCGTACTCACGCCCATAGTTAACAATACACGTATACTTCACTTATGCATTTCACTTTCGGTGGTTCCTAGGGCATCCCTCCCCATCATTCTCTCTATGTACTGAGTGTCCCTCCCCATCGTTCTTAGCACGTACTTCACTTTAAACATGCTATACTGCCACATTGACCCATTCAGGGTAAATCAGTAAAACGACCTCCTGCCCTGCCACGTTTTACCCCATTTATATAAATGACAATATAACGACCTCCTCAAGTCCTGCCAACGTTATATTGTGATTTATATCATGGAAAATATAACAATTTCTTCATGGTCTGCCAAGGTTATATTGGGAATTACACGAATAACCACACAATCACCCAAATGCACAAACTTAAATACCATAGTGATTCACAACCAATTTATTATGAAGAGTTAATCCCATGCCACATGGTTTGGATGTCAACCATACTGTTATATACTATTAATAAATAATATACCCTACTCACATTGGTTTTTCCCCAAATATAAATTATAATCAAAACCATCATTTTCAAATACCTAATCCATTTAGAAAATTATGCATATATACACAGGCTTATATACTCCAATTTAACCGGCTCAAATTTAATAAAAAACTGGTATAATTTATTCCCCTTACCCGTTCCTTAAAGTTCTGCCTAAAATGAACTGGAGATGAAAACCTTAGCTTTATGGAACCGCTGCCGCAACTGATCTAGTAACCCGAGAAAGATTATCAGAGAGTAGGAGTGGCTTCAGGTGAGCGTAGAAGTGAGAGAAAATCATGTAAGGGAAAAGAGAGAGAGAGAGAGAGAGAGAGAGAGAGAGAGAGAGAGAGAGAGAGAGAGAGAGAAAGGGAACTGATTTATATATATATATATATATATATATATATAACCTAATATCTATTTATAGGTTCTTAGCCCCTGCAAGAAACCGTTGACGATTTTTCTACACTTTGATGAAACCGTCAATGGTTTGGAACTAAAATTCTCTTGGTAGTTTGCCCTGTAGGAAAACCATTGACAGTTTTTTTGAGTCCCTCATAACCGTCGATAGTTTTGGTCCTGGCCAAACCATTTTTCTTCATTTTTATTTTCTTCTCTTTTCTTTATTTATTTCCCTTTTCTTTTATTTATTTTTATTTTATTTCCTAGGTTCAGGTTATTACAATCTCCCCCACTTATAGAAATTTCATCCACGAAATTTGCTAACCAATCATTTTTCATGAACTTAGAAGTTTATTACCTAACCACATTTTACATATTTCAATCTACTCTAATATGTGAACAATTACATCGCTTAGAATATAATGAAACTATCACTTATTCCAAACATAAACAATATACCTGCGCCTCTAGCAATGTTTGCCTCAATCAGGGTAAGCATATAGATACGTGTTGGACCGATGCAAGGCACCTGATTGTTCCTTTGGTTTTGATTAGGAGCGGGTGCATTGTTCAGTGGACCCTAACAATCTCAGGCTATATGGCTGTACTTTCCACACCTATAACACGTAGCACCCCTACCCCAGCATTCTCCCCAATGCCTCTAATTACATTGAGCATAGTAGGGGCGTGACGAATCGCCCCGATGCCCTCGATCATCCCTATCTGGCCTTGGGCCCACAGTATCACCATCTCCCCTCCAAGAACCCTGTCAGGCATCTGCATGGAAGCTGGGAGGTATGAATCTCTTCCCTGTACCTGCAAACTGCACCTACTTGTGGATCCTTTGTTTCAGGCCCCTCTCAAACCCTCGCACCTTTCTATATTCATTTGGGACCATGTAGGGGTAAATCGAGAAAGCTTCACGAACCTGGCAGCGTATTGCTACACAATGAGGTGCCCCTGGGCCAGGTTAAAAAATTCCTTTGCCTTTGCCTCTTTAGTGGTGGAGAAAAAGTACCAGTCATAGAAGACCTCCTTGAAGCGACCCCGAGTCATAACTATGGGTACTGCCCACTGCTCTTTCAATAGCTTCATCGCTCGACTTCTCTTGCTAGCTTGAAGGTGGCGAAGAGAACCTTTTGCTCCTTAGTGTAACTCAGCACTGTCAATATTTTCTCTATCTCCTACACCCAAGTTTCAGCCATGATTGGGTCAGTACCTCCCGCAAAAGTAAAGGGTTTCAGGCGAGTAAATTGCTCGATCGAATAGCCTTGGTTCACAGGTGGGCAGTTCTGTCCCTCGAGGCTTTGCCTAATCTCTTCCCTAACTTGCTGAGCTAAACCTCAGAGCAGTCTAGAGGTTTCAATCTCATCTTCCTTAGAAGCCTTTAAATCATTTTCCCCTCCAACGTCCACGTCTTTACCTCTGTGTTCCATCCTGAAGATAGGACAAAAGCGAGTTTAGAATTTTCATATCTTAACATAACTGATACAGTTATAAAGTAAAGAAACCAATTTAACATTAAAATCCTCAATTTAAATATCAAACACCCAATTAACCTCAATCATCAAATCACAATACCTAAATTACCAAAATTCTCTTTCAGAGGCATATCCTCATAAATCAACCAACCTAACCTTCGGGTTCTAGTTTCAAGTTCCAGTCTCTCTACTTGGAAACATCACCGTCGATAGATTTATCATGATTTTCTGAAACCGTCGACTGATTTAGAAAATTGCAGAAGTCCGTCAAGGGAATTTTTGCCTCCAAGCTATGAAATAAACCTGAAAATTCCTAATAGTATCTTAATCTACCCATTCATATCCTTATCCTAACTCAAACCTATACTCTGGTATTAATCTGCCCTAGAGTCTGCAGAACCTAACAACCTAAAGCTTTGATACCACTGTAATGCCCTGAACCCAAGAGTGGGGCATGGAATGTTATGTGGTCCATTCACCTATCTCTGATACCAAAAATACCATTCACGTAGCAGAAATAATTAAACATTCTTCATTAAAGCCAGAGTTCTACTCTATACAACCCAAAAAGTGTATCCATTCACTTTATATTACATAACCAGGAATTTCAACATAATCTTTATATATTTCATATCTTATAACTACTCATAATATCCCAAATAAAACTAAACCCCGCCCTAGAGCTTGCTAAGCTCGATCACCTGAAGGACCTGAAAAATTAATAATTCGCTTGGGTGTGATACTTCTTAGTAAGGTGGAATAAATTATAACAGTGTGTGACAGTTGAGTTTTAATACAAATTATATCCATTAATTAATCAATATCAACTGAAAAAACACATGCAGACTGCTCTCACACATACATAACCAGTATTTATAAGAGAAAGTTCCCAAGTATTGGGGATATTACACGCCCATACATGTAACACCCCTTTACTCTGATACCGTTTGTAACTTTACCCATTTAACTTTGGGTGTGGCTATAACTGATAAATATCAAGGCACTCGTAAGCCTTCGGACGGAGAGTTTTACTTTGCCGTAATTTGTTTATGAATTTTAATTCACACACATTCAACATCAATCATGCCCTAGAGATCCACGTATACACGTATCATACCTTATAACAAAACACATAAATATTCACAACACATTCAATTCACATGTGCGTACTCACGCCCATAGTAAACAATACACAAATACTTCACTTCTGCATTTCACTTTCGGTAGTTCTTAGGGCATCCCTCCCCATCATTCGCTTTACGTATTGAGCGTCCCTCTCCATTGTTCTCAACACGTACTTCACTTCAGACATGCTATACTTTCACATTGACCTATTTAGGGTAAATCAATACAACGACCTCCTGCCTTGCCACGTTTTACCCCATTTATTTTAATAACAATATATGGACCTCCTCAAGTCTTGCCAACGTTATATTGCGATTTATATCATAGACAATATAATGACCTCCTCATGGCCTACCAACGTTATATTGTGAATTACATAAATAACCACACAATCACCCAAACGCACAAGCTTAGATACCACAGTGAGTCACAACCAGTTTATTATAAAGAGTTAATCCCATGCCACATGGTTTGGACATCAACCATACTGTTATATACTATTAATAAATACTATACCTTACACACATTGGTTTTTCCCCAAATATAAATTATAATGAAAACCATCGTTTTCAAATACCTAACCCATTCAGAAAATTATACATATATACACAGACATATATACTTGAATTTAGTCAGTTCAAATTCAATAAAAATCTGGTATAATTTATTCCGCTTACCTATTCCTCAAAGTTTTCGCCTAAAATGAATAGGAGATGAAAGCCCTAGCTTTAAGGAATCACCATTGAAAGTGATCTGGCAACCCGAGAAAGATGATTGGAGAGTGAGAGTGGCTTCGAGTGAGCATAGAAGTGAGAGAAAATCACGTAAGGGATAAGAGAGAGAGAGAGAGAGAGAGAGAGAGAGAGAGAGAGAGAGAGAGAGAGAGAGAGAGAGAGAGAGAAATTTAGAGCTGAGAGAGAGACAGGGAACTAATTTTTATAAAAAAAAACCTAATATCTATTTATAGGTTCTCAGCCCCCACAGGAAACCATCGATGGTTTTTCTATGCTTTGACGAAACTGTTGATGGTTTGACACTTAAACGCTCTCGGTAGTTTGCCCTACAGGAAAACCGTCGACGATTTTTCTGAGTCCCTCGTAACCGTCGACGGTTTGGTCCTGGCCAAACCCTTTTCCTTTCTTTTTATTTTATTCTCTTCTCTTTATTTATTTCCATTTTATTTTATTTATTTTTCTTTTATTTCCTGAGTTTGGGTTATTACATTATGATTTTTTGGTTATACCTTTCAAATTGACTAATGCTCCTGCTGCATTCATGGTTCTGATGAACAGAGTCTTCTATAAGTATCTGGATCAGTTAAAGATGGTATTCACTGATGACATTTTGGTTTATCCAAAGAGCCCCAAGGAGCATGAGAATCATTTAAGGATGGTACTTCAAGTTCTTAGAGAAAGGAAGTTGTATGCTAAATTCAAGAAATGCAAATTCTGGTTAGAACAAGTGGCATTTTTAGGACACATAGTATCCAGGGACGGTGTTTTAGTGGACCCAAGCAAGATAGAGGTGGTAGTTAATTGGACGACGCCTAAGAATGTACACAAGGTCAGAAGTTTCTTGGGATTGGCAAGAAATTACTGCCGATTCGTAGAAGGTTTTTTAAAGTTATCAGCCCACCTGACAAAGTTGACTAGGAAAGGTGTAACATATGAATGGATAGATGAATGTGAACAAAGTTTCCAGGAATTGAAACAGTGACTTGCACTGCTCTGGTTTTGACCATTCCATCAGGATATGGTGATTTTGTGATTTATAGTGATGCGTCTAGGAAAGGGCTTGGGTGTGTACTTATGGAACGGGGAAGGTTATTGCATATGCTTCTAGGAAACTCAAGGAATATGATAAGAATTACCCAACACATGATCTGGAATTGGCAGCAGTTGTTTTCGCGTTGAAAATTTGGGGGCACTACACGTACGTGAAAGGTGTAAGATTTTCATAGATCATAAAAGCCTTAAATACTTTTTTACACAGAAGGAGCTGAATATGAGGCAGAGGAGGTGGCTAGAGCTAATTAAGGACTATGACTACACTATCAGCTATCACCTAGGGAAAGCTACTATGGTAGCTGATGCGTTGAGTTGGAAGTAAGGGAATGCATCAGTCTTAGCAGTGGTAGCTCAACATCAGATTAGGATGGACTTAGAGAGGTTTGGTGTGGAAATTGTGGAAGGAAATCACCAAGTGTAAATTGCTAGTCTGGTACTCCAACCAACCTTATTGGAAAAGATTAAAATTGCTTAGATGAAAGATGTAGAATTGGTAAAAATTAAGGGTAAGATACTAAGTGAATTGGGAGCAGAATTTAATATCTCAGATGAAGGAGTTCTAAGGTTTCACGCCATACTATGTGTACCTAACAATGCCGAGATTAAAAGGACAATTCTGGAGGAGGCTCATCCCTCTCTTTATACAGTACATCTAGGAAGCACAAAAATGTACTGGGATTTGCGAGAGTCTTTCTGGTGGAATAATATGAAGAGGGAAATTTCCCGATTTGTGGAGCAATGCCTTACATGTTAGCAAGTGAAAGCTGAACCCCAGAGACCAGTAAGGCCATTGCAACCACTCCACATTCCTAAGTGGAAGTGGGAGCATATCTTCATAGATTTCATAATAGGATTACCGTCAGCATTGCATGGGCAAAACACCATTTGGGTAATTGTTGATCGTCTGAGAAAGAATGTGTGTTTTGTTCCAATTAAAGTTAGTTATTTCATGAATAGGTTGGAAAAGTTGTATGTGCAAGATATAGTTAGACTTCATGGCATACCAGTGTCCATTGTGTCAAATCTAGACCCACGGTTCACCTCTCATTTTTGGAAAAGTTTACAGAGAGCTTTAGGATCTCAACTTACATTTAGCACCGCATTTCACCCCCAAATCGATGGACAGTTGGAGAGAACAATACAGATACTGGAAGATATGTTGTGGGTGTATGTGTTGGTTTTTGGTGGTAGCTAGATACAGTATTTGCCATTAGTTGAGTTCACCTACAACAATAGTTGTTAGGCCAGTATTGGGATGAAATCATATGAAGCATTGTATGGTCGAAGGTGTTGATCTCCACTGTATTGGGATGAGGTTGGCGAATGACAGATTTTGGGACCAAAAATTATTCAACAAAATTTTGAGAAAATCAAGCTTATCTAGGATAGAATTAAAACAGCTCAGAGTTGGCATAAGAGTTATGTTGATAACCAACGGTGAGAGTTAGAATTTGATATAGGGACTTTGATATTTCTGAGGATTGCTTCAATGAAATGGATTATGAGATTTGAGAAGAAGGGTAAGCTAAGACCTAGGTATATTGGGCCATTCAAGATACTATAGAAGATTGGTCTAGTTTCCTATAGAATAGCGTTACCCCCAGCACTATCTAGGATTCATGACGTGTTTCACGTGTCCATGTTGAAGAAGTACGTCCCAGATCCTTTGCATGTGATAAGCTCTGAGTCATTGGAAATAAGTGACACCTTATCATATGATGAAGTTCCAGTTCAGATCTTAGACCAGAAGGAGCAAGAATTGTGAACCAAGAAGATACCATTGGTGAAAGTACTCTAGAGTAATCATACAATTAAGGAAGCCTCATAGGAAATAGAAGAGAAAATACGCCGAAGGTACCCACAGTTATTCAACGAGGCCCAACACTAGTCAAGTGAGTGTGACTGTTTAGGTAAGCGCTTGGTTTTTAAATGTAAACATATTTTGTGTATGTTGTTTAGATAGGCTTGTTTAGTGGTAATTTATACGTTTTGGTTTAAGCTTTGAGTGGTTTTGGGAGAATTTTTAATTGATTACTTGAAATCTCCTAGAGGCCGTTTATGTAGCCACGGTATTCCTTCATTATAAGTGAGGGTCGAAATTTGGGACAGGGCCACTATGTGGGTGGTCATCAGCTCTTTCTAGAGTCGGGTAAGCATCTAAGTGATTTCTAGATGTTGGTATAAGTATTAGTTATCAATTTCGAGGATAAAATTTTTTATAAGGGAGGATGTAGGAACCCGAACAAAAAAAATTATTAATTAATTAATTAATTAATTATGATTATTATGAGTAACTAAATAATATAATATAATATTATATTAATATAATATAATATAATAATATTATAATATTATAATATTATAATATTATATATATTACTCAGGAAGTAAACTTCTTGAGATTGATTTCAATCAATTGAAATCAAAATCCAGAAAGCCCCCACCCCTTTTCTCGCCACACTCTTTCCTCCGTCAATCTCTCTCTCTCTCTCTCTCTCTATAGATTTCTCAGCTGTTTCTCGGCCAAATCGAAAAATGAACATTATATCCGAGTCCTAACTCCGCTCTTGAATATTTTAACCGGAATGGATTTGTGGTTTGGGAGTCGTAGACACCACTCCTAGGATAAGATAAGGGGAATAGATTATGTTATTTTTTTTCTTAAATTTGAACCAATTAAACTTGAGTATATGGAATCGCGAATGTTATATATGCTTTTCTGTATGAATCAGGCATATGAAATTGACGGTTTTGATTATCATATGTATTTGGGGAAAAACCAAAGCAAGTAGGTTAATCATCTCCGTTTCCTGAAATATATATATATATATATATATATATATATATTTAGTTAAATAAAATTTTGGAGATGATCAAACCAAGTTTTTAGCAAAAATATATTTTTCCGGGCACTTTATCGTATTACAATTTAATGTTCAAATCGTGTGGCATGAGTATGTTTTATTTTTATTACATAATTGAATCTGAGGAATTTTATGAAATTATACAGTGAGAATATGTTTTATACTGTTTTATGGAAAAATTATGAATGTGGTGGAAATGTGAAATGACGGTTTTGTTGACCCTATGGGTCATTCCTAGTTTTGATAATGAAAAATACTCTTTGTATTTGATGGCTTTCAAGTTTGTGTACAGGTTCTTATTGAAAAGTTCATATTTGATGGCACGTGAAACCTTAAAGCCTAAAAACCCTGAAGATTAGTTGATGTTGTAATTTATATTATCATTTAATTCGGGTCTGTAATAGTAAATAGGAAAAAGGTCTGTAATATTTAATGCATATCATACATGTAGGAACTACAAGCTCAAAGACCTTAGAATGACTCTAGGTCCCTACACAAAATCATGACCTTAGAAAGACCTTAGGGATCATCCTTCGGTCGACCGATGCCGGATTTTTTCGGTGTCCTAAAGAAGGCCTAAACTGACCTTAGAACTCCCTTTAATTTATAAAAATATGCCCTATCTTTTTAAATATATATGCCCACATGAATAGGGTTTATGTATAAGGGACTTGAACTAAAATGTATGAAAAATACATGTTCGGTCAACCGTGCTTGAAAGCATTATATCCCTCAATCGACCGAACCGGCCTAGGTCAACAGTTTGACCATGGCTCGGTCGACTGAGCAAGATCAGTTAAATAATGCTAGTTGACCAAACCTCCCCTGGTCAATAGTTTGACCATGATATGGTCGACTGAACTTGCTCAGTTCAAAATTGATGGTCGACTGAACTCCCTGGGGTTAACACTTTAACCTTTCAGTCGACCGATTAGGAGAGTACTTCAATGCCCTGGTCGACCGAAGGTCCTCAGGAGATGCTACAATTGTCTAGTCGACTGAACCTTTTAGTTCAAAGTGTCCCGGTTGACCGAACCACATGGAAATAGAAAAATCGCCTTGGGACCCCTTGTTTGGTCGACCAAACTTTCAGTTCAAATTTCGCCTAGTCGACTGAACTTCGTCACTGGGTCAACTGAACCTCTAGTCCGGTCGGTCAGTGCTTTTGGGTTGCCAAATTATTTTACCATGGTTAAATTTTTTAAATAGGGTTAATTTTCTTAATGATTTTTAAAACAAATTTAATAATACCCTTGGTGTCCTCAATGGTCATAATTTTGCCTATGCCTATATATATCTCTTCATTTGCAAAATTAAGGCAAGATTAGGAAATAGGATTAAGCCAAAATTCTATGAAAAATTCCAAATCCTATTTTTTCTACTAAGTCCATAACACTCAAATACCTTCATTCCTTTGAGAAATCCTACTTTGTGAGTGTTTTATTAATCATTTTTTAAATTGCTAAGAAACCCTCATTTTCTTTGCTTGTGATTTTCATATTGAGGGTTTAGTTTGATTTTTCACCTGATTTTATTTGATAAATCTTTGTGTGGAAAAAATTTTATAGTTAAGTGGGTCTTTGCATTGTCATTGCAAGACTCATTAGGGCTTATAATTTTTTTGTGTGCAAAAATATTTTACAAACTCAGATTTGAATATCTCTTGTGCATTGTTATTGAGAAAATTATTTTGGAGATATTCTAGATTTCTATTAGTTTGAATCTTTGAAACCCTAAACTAAGATTGAGAGTTTATCATTGCCTAGTTTCAAAGATTAGCTTGTATAAACACTTATGTGCTTGACTTGAGATAATCACTATACTAAGTGTTGATTGTGCATGTAGAGCACCGAGCTTATAGTTCTTACATCATTGAGGTGCATTGATTATATTGTGCGTAGTGGTACATATTTTCTTGTGTAAGAAGCATTTCCGTGTACACAAAACTTTAGACACATTTTTTGTATTCCAGGCACGGGCCTAAAGAGGAAGACTAGCCCTAGTAAATAGTCCCGGATTGGCTTAGACCCGGTTAGGAAAGCTATGTGTGCCATCCTAGTAAGGAGTGTTTGTAACGACCTGCTTAATTATCTAGGTATTATTTTTTTTTTTTATACTATGACATATAACATGCTCTTATACCATTTTGGGAGTAAACGCAATCATTAGCCTAAGCAGTGAGAAGCAGAAATCACATAGACATAACCATATGAAAATATATATACAATACCAATACCAGAGTACTAACATGTTTCCTCAAAATATACACATATATCTGTTTCCCAAAAATACCCTCAACTATACTGGGATATATAAAAATCCTCCACAATACCCACTTCACTATCTACTGGCAAGGCACTACTGAAGCCCCTCTATTTGCGAGCCTGGTCTGCTCGCCTACCTGGATCACCTGAAAAATGACTCAACACTGGGATGAGCCAACGCTCAGTAAAACGAAATATGCTATCACTAGTGTGTGGCAAATGAGCTATAATATTATGAAAATTTGTTTTCATATAATCATGTATAACTGAATATGTAAATACAGTACAAGTGATAAAATCCACCACCCCTTTCCATGTTACTTAACATAACAGTATTAAATATTACTATTCAGAGTACTTCTAGTATACGTAGGTATGTTCCCTAACAGGTGGTTGCACTCATAACATAACATAATATCTGTAGCAATGATACCGTGCGCTATAACTGCATAGTCCAACAGGATCTGATACTATATAATATATGTTTATATACAGCTATCTGATTTACCATGATTCTGAAATAACCGTAATTACCATGATACTGAATAAACTGTAACTCTAATCCATATGTCATAGTACTGAGAACTGTATATTCATAATACTGAGAACTGCATAATCATAATACTGAAATTCGTATGATCATGGTACTATAATTCGTATAATCATGGTACTGAAATTCATTAAATCATGATACTGCAATTCGTAAAACATAGCTCCATACTATACTCATATTCTCAAGCCACACCATACTTTAATACATAATATTCATAATTTAATAAACTATATAATATTTTAAAAATACCTAGCATAGCATATTTCTCTTACCTGACTACTAAAAAGCCCCTATCGTATACTGGCCAAACACCCGCAGGGCCTCCTACATAACACCCTGAAAATAACATTTTCTAGCATAGAATATCAGTATTTCTTCGTCTACATCATTTCCTATAACTGTCAGAAGGCCAAAAATGGGCTAAAAGGCCTTACCCTGAATTTGGGATGAAATCCAACTTCGTTTCACCAATGATCTGCTCCGGCAGACTTGTAGAGAACTTCACCAAGAGTGTCGGGGTGACTTCAAATAGTCGATCCGGCAACTGGCAGGGCCAAAATTAAAGAGAGAAGTGAGAGAGGACGTAGGAGATAGAGAAGAGCGCTGAAAGTGATTAAAAATCCGAGTTTTCACTATTTATTAGGCCAGATTCGTCGACGAGATATGTCACCTCATCGACGAGTCCTTCAGTAAATTTGTCGACGAACCCTACCCTTCGTCGACGAAATTCAGAGTAGCCCAAATTTGTCTTTCAGTATTTTCTCGTCGACGAAATCTTGCCTTCGTTAATGAGGTCCTGAAGACCTTCGTCGACAAAACGCTATATTCGTCGACGAATTTCCTTATGCACTTGTCGACGAACCACTGTATTCGTCTACTATCTCTTTCTATTCTTGTTTCCATTTTCCTCCCACTTTATTATTAAAATAATATTATTCTTCAGGTCACTACATTCTCCCCTCATAAAATTTCATCCTCGAAATTTACTGTCTGTATTCCTTTCTATCATCTCATAAGGGAAAATGGTCTACTTATTTTATTGCTTGCCCTCACTTGTGGCGGAGGAATACCATGGTTACATGGGTAGTTCTTGGAGATTACAACCATAAAAAAAAATTTCTCCCAAAACCAAAATACTACCTAACCTATACTCTACATTACAATTACACTAAACTCAACAGAATAAAATTACTATCTTAGCATATACATCAATACTATAATTCATCAAATAAATGGGGATATTTCCTTTTAATTTCATCTTGAAGCTCCCATGAGGCTTCTTCATCGCGTGGTTTCTCCATAAAACTTTCACTAGTGGTATCCTTTTGCAGCGTAATTCTTATTCTTTTCTATCTAAAACCTGTACTGGAGCTTCTTCATATGCTAAAGCCTTATTGACTTCCAATTCCACGTGGCTGATGATATGGGAAGGATCTGGGACTTATTTCCTTAGCATAGAAACATGAAATACATCATTAACTCGAAATAGAGATGACGGTAAAGCTAGCCAATAGGCTACTGACCCAATCTTCTCAAGTATCTCAAATGGGCCAATAAACCTAGGACTCAACTTACCATTCTACCCAAATCTCAAGATCCCCTTCAGTGGAGTATTTCTCAAAAATACATGATCACTTGCTTCAAATTCCAGTTCTCGACGGCGAGTATCCGCGTAGCTTTTCTGCCGACTCTGCGCTGCATTGATTCTATCTCGAATAAGTCGGACTTTATCACACGCTTGCTGAATTAGCTCTGGACCTAAAACCCTCCTTTCGCCTACTTCATCATAGAAAAGAGGAGATCAGCATCTCCTACCATATAATGCCTCGTACGGTGCCATGCCAATGCTAGTCTGATAATTGTTATTATAAGCAAATTCAAGTAGCGGCAAATACTGAATCCAGCTACCTCCAAAGTCTAGCACACAGGAATGAAGCATATCTTCTAATACTTGGATTGTTCTCTCAGTCTGACCATCGGTCTGAGCGTGAAAAGTAGTGCTGAATGCTAGTTGAGTCCTTAGTGCCTCTTGCAAACTCCTCCAGAACCGCGATGTAAAACGTGGATCACGGTGCGAGACTATAGATACAGAAACTCCATGGGGTCGAACAATCTCCTGTATGTCAATCTCTGCTAACCTGTTCATAGGGTAGCTAATCTTAATAGGTAGGAAGTGTGCTGTCTTCATCAATCTATCAACCACCACTCAAATAGAATTCTGACTATACGACGCTGGTGGCAGCTTAGTAACAAAATCCATGGATACATGGTCCCACTTCCACTCGGGAATGAATAATGATTGCAACTGACCAGCCAGTCTCTGGTGCTTAGCCTTAACCTGTTGGCACGTCAAACACTGCTGCACAAACGCTGCTATTTCTCTTTTCATGCCACTCCACCATAATTAATCTTGTAGATCCCTATACATTTTTGTACTGCCAGGATGAACAATGTATAAAGATCTGTGTGCCTCCTCTAAAATCGTCCTCCTGATGCTGTCATCTGCAAGCACACACAATCTGGTGCGAAATCTCAAAGCCCCATCATCAGAAATACTGAATTCTTCCCTCTGACCATCCTGTACTCTGGCTATCACCTTCACTAACTCTAGATCATCTCTCTGAGCAGATTTAATCTTTTCATACAACGTAGGCTGTACAACCAAACTAGCAATAAGCTCCTGTGGATCATCCTCCACCAACTCCACACCAAGTCTTTCTAAGTCCATATGAATCGGATGCTGAACTACGGCTACTAGCTGTGCTGTGTCTCCTGATTTACGGTTCAAAGCATCAGCTACCACATTTGCTTTACCTAGGTGGTAACTGATGGGGCAGTAGTAATCCTTGATGAGTTCCAACCACCTCCTCTGCCACATATTCAACTCTTTCAGTGTAAAGAAATACTTGAGGCTCTTATGATCAGAGAATATCTCACACCTCTCACCATATAAGTAATGCCTCCAGATCTTCAGTGCATGTACAACCGCAGCCAATTCAGGACGTGAGTAGGGTAGTTCTTTTCATACTCTTTCAACTGTCGAGATGCATGTGCGACCACCCTACAATGCTGCATTAGCACACAACCTAGCCTTTTCAAAAACGCGTCACTGTAGATAACATAACCATCACCTCCTGATGGAATCATCAGTACTGGTGCAGTGATGAGCCATTGCTTTAATTCCTAGAAGCTCTGCTCGCATTCTTCATCCCACACAAATCTGGCATTTTTCCTAGTCAACCGCTTGAGAGGCCTTAATAAAGCTAAAAACCCCTCAACAAAACGACGGTAATAACCTGCCAGTCCTAAGAAACTCCTGACTTCCTGTACATTCCTCGGCCTAGACCAACTCACCACTCCATCAATCTTGCTAGGATCCACTACTATACAGTCTCCTGAGATCACATGGCCTAAAAATGGCACCTTCTCAAGCCAGAACTCACACTTGCTAAACTTAGCATAAAGCTTCTCCTCTCTGAGTGTCTGCAACACCTGCCTCAAATGCACCTCATGATCCTCAAAACTCCTCGAGTACACCAGTATATCATCAATGAAAACTACCACAAACTGATCTAGATACTGGTGGAAAACTCTGTTCATCAAGCCCATGAACACGATTGGGGCATTCGTCAAACCAAATGACATAGCGAGAAATTCATAGTGCCCATACCTGGTTCTAAAGGCTGTCTTCGCGACGTCCTCCGCTTTTACTTTCACTTGATGATAACCAGATCTGAGGTCAATCTTGAAATATACTTGTGTACCTTGGAGCTAATCAAATAAATCGTCTATACGGGGTAAAGGATATTTATTCTTAATAATAACCTTGTTTATTTTCCTGTAATCAATGCACATCCTCATGGACTCGTCTTTCTTCTTTACGAACAACACTGGAGCTCCCCACGGCGATACACTAGGTCGTATAAACCCCTTGTTCAATAAGCCTTGTAAATGGTTCTTTAACTCTCCTAATTCGGTTGGAGCTATACGATATGGGACCTTAGAGATCAGCGCAGTCCCTGGAGGTAAATCTATAAGAAAATCTACCTTGTGCACAGGAGGCAACCCGGGTAGCTCCTCTAAAAAAACATCTAGAAATTCTCGTACTACTGGAGTGCTATGAATCTTCAATTCATTTTCAGATGCTTCTTTCACAAACTCTATAAACCCCTGACCTCCGTCCAAGAGTAATTTGCTCGCCTGCACCACGGATACTAACTGCATTGGAGCACGTACCTATGAACCAACGAATCTAAATTCCTGCTCTTCAGGAGGTCTGAAGACTACTTCCTTCTAGAAACAATCAATGCTGGCGTAATTGGCAGCCAACCAATCCATACCCAATATTATATCGAACCCACACATATTAAGCACAATAAGATCTGTTGGTAGTACTTTCCCCTGAATTTATATCGGATAGCCCCTAAGTACCCTCTGACATTTGATCACTCATCCTGATGGTGTAGCTACCGATAGCACTATATCTAATGATTGGGTCTCACTCTCAGATAATTTAACATAAGATGCAGAAATGAAAGAATGAGTAGCACCCGAGTCAAAAAGAACATTAATTGGGTATGATAGAACGGTAAATGTACCTATCACCACATCCGTAGTGTAAAAACCCCAAAAAGAGATATAAAATATTAGTGGATTGATTTAAAAATAAAAATAAAAATAAAAATAAAAAATAAAAATAAATAATTAAAAAAAATAATAATTATTAATTAATTAATTAATTAAACAAATTTAAAAAAAAAGAAAAAAAATAATTAATTAATTAATCGAATTTAAAAAAAAAAAAAGAAAAAAAATTAATTAAAATTAATTTTTATTTTTTAATAAAATATTTATTATTAATATTAATTAAATATATTTATTATTATTATTATTATTATTATTATTATTATTATTATTATTATTATTATATACCTTCCTGAAGGATCTGAATCCTTCAGGAAGGATGTTTTAAATTGAAAGGCGCCCCCCCCCCCAGATTTTCTTCTTCTTCTTCTTCTTTTCTTTTCTTTTCTTTTCTTGCTCTGTAACTCTCTGAACTCTATCTCTCTCTCTCCTCACGTTCTCTCTCCCTCTCTCCTCGATTTCGTGACGGATTTTCGCCCGATCGAAAATTCGAAGATACCACTGGACTCCATTCGTTGCTGCCGTCATTTCTACCGGAGCGGATCAGTGGTAGGAGCGGCGTAAGCGTATTCCCTGGGGTAAGCCATTTTTCCCTTGTTCTTTAATTTCTTGCAAAATATAAGCCCAATTGACGAACGGACACCACCACGAGAATCTAGGGATGATTCTCTACAACTCTAGTGGGACGAAATTCTCGTGGGGGTATCGGGCCAAAACCCCAAATTTGGGGTGCGGCGATTATTAAGGGGCTTATTTTTAATTAATTAGCATTAATTTAAAAATGCTAAAATATTAAGCACTTGGGACTAAAGTAGGATTTCTGGAATTTAGGCCCCGGGAGAGCACCGCGGGTGTAATTTTAGGACCCGCAAGCAAAACTTGGAAAATTAAGTGGGGATGTTAAATAATAGTTTAAATGTTAATTTGAGGTATATGAAGCCTAAGGAAGGCTAGATGAGTATTATTTTGAAGAAATAGATTAATTAATCTAGGAAAAAATGTAAATTGCAGGAATTAAATTTCGGGCGCCAAGGGCGTAAAATTTTGGGTCCTCAGGAATTTCTCAGTAGGCAGGTAAGGGAATAAACTAAAGCAGTAATTTTTCATACAAATTATTATTGATTATGAGTAAATTTATTTTCAGAAAAGCATATGTTATATTATGTATTACGAATGAAATGTACGATTGGGAAAATACTGCTATGATGATTAAAATGTATATGTATGTATGAGATGTAAGAAATTCATGATTTTAGAATACGAAGTATAACTTTTAACAGCATATGTGTGGCATGAATATTATTTTATGTGAAATGTATTATGATGTGAAAGATTTTACGAACAAAGCATGATTTCAGGTATTATGAAAATATGAGTTATGTTGTGATGGTTTTGACGATTATGTGATAAATGATGTATTTTCAGTATATATATACCTGAAACAATTTTGGCGCGAGGCTATATATTTATGTTATCGGCACGAGGCCGTATTTATGTTTTTGGCGCGAGGCCATATATTTATGTTATCGGCACGTGACCATATTTATGTTATTGGCACAAGGCCATGTATTTATGTTATCGGAACGAGGCCGAATTTATGCTATCGGCACGAGGCCGTATTTATATTATTGGCACGAGGCCATATTTACTATGATTTTGGCGCGAGGCCAAATGTATGATTTCAGCGCGAGGCCATATCTATGTTTTCGGCACGAGGCCGTAATGATGTTTTGTATGATCATGTATTATATGTTTTCATAACCAGGATGTTAGTTTAGTTCAGACCAGGAGCTCGGTACCGTAGCTATGGGTTCATTTTGGCACGAGGCCTTATTAGTGCTACCGTCCCACGAGGGGATGGGAGATGGATAGTCGATGTGGCTTTCAGTAGAGTGTGGACGTCCACCTGGCAGTCCGGACCAGGGTGTGGCGGTCTCATCGTACTTACAGACATATTTGATTCGGCAATGGTCGGCCAGCCATTGTCGGGTCCCGCCTTCGGACTGCACAACCCGTCATGGGGGGTAATACATGACACCAGCTAGCTAGTCATCCTGGGTTTGTTTTCAGTACTACAGTTATAACAGATGATTTTATGTATGATATGATTTATTAACAGATGCGAAAATATATGTTTACCTAGTACGATATGATTATGTTTATAGAATTATGAAATGTACTATATACGTACAAATGCATTAAATATTCATGTTGCCACACAGCTGTATTTAGTTTATTTTCCCTTACTGAGAAGTGTCTCACCCCCAAACTTAATTAATTTTTTTTTTCAGGAGCTCCTGAGAGACTGGCGGGTCAGGGCCACTGTTGAGCTAGTGAGATTACCCTGTGAGAAGGGTAAGATTTTGTAAAAGGGTCAGAGTTATTTTGTGTTTGACCCTAGAGATATTTGGATGTATGTGAGGATGTATAGAATGCTCTGGTATTATGTTTTATGATTGGATGTTTGAGATTTTATGTTTACTGCTGCTAGGTTTTCCGCTGTGTTTGACAGGTGTCCCTGTTACCCACGGGTTCGGGTTGACCATTTTATTTATTATGTGATATTTTATGTTAAGAAATTGAGGGACGTTACATGTAGTAGCCTCTGCATCACCTGGCGTCAAAGCGTATACTCACGCTGGGGCCACATTCCTCTGTTGGCCACCACGAGGTGCCTGGTATCCTCCCTGAGCTACCTGATGTCCTCCCTGATAGGGTCTGGGAGCTGGGACCTGGTCCTGCTGACCTGGGCATTCACGTATCACGTGACTGGGTCTCCCACAACGATAACATATACATCTGCCTACCTGGCACTCTCCCAAATGATGTCTCCCTCGTGTCTGACACACCAGGTATGTCGGTGCACCCTGGTTCCTGTTTCCATTTTCCTCCCTCTTTATTATTAAAATAATATTATTCTTTGGGTCACTATAGTATTGGTTGAGGTTAGCCCCTTTAATTGACCTGATTGCAACCGGTGTCGCTCCACCCGTTAAGTGAGCATTAGTGGAATCCTCAGGCTTGCAGGCTTGAAGCGGGGATGTAATGTGATAACCTAAAAATATATATATGATTAAAGCACAATAATAATAAAATAATAAATATGGTCATTAAGTTAATATCAATACAGAAGTTTTTTTCTGTAAGATCCTTGATTCCATGTTTGATGCCTAAGAAAGACCTTGTCTTAGCAAGTGTTCAGAGACCATTGCGGCTTAGTCTCTCTCTGTAGGTCGGCCTCGCCAAAATGGAATTTCATTGGATAACAGGATAGACACTGTTTGTACACGTAAATAAGTACATATACATAAAATAGTATTTTGGCATACATAATTTGTAGAAATACATAGTAAGATAATAATATAGGTATCATATGTGGGGCCCACATGAGTCTCGAAGTCGTGTGGGATTCACGTGAGTCCCGAAGTTATGTAGGGCTCATAAAATCGTATAAGGACTGTTGGAGTTACATAGGACCCACTTGGATCTCGAAGTTGTGTGGGACCCATAAGACCATGTGGGGCCCACATGAGTTTTCAAAATGCAAATTTAAATCTTTTTTAAAATAAAATAATAAAATAAATAAATACTAAAAATAGTTTAAAAGTAATAACAATGATAATAATAATGATAATAATGATTACAAAATAATAATAATAAAATAATTAATTAATTAATTAAGTAAATAATTAATTAAAATTTTATTTAATGGAAATGGTGGCAAGCACTCCCACATGGCCTCCATCCTCATCCCATACTCAACCTACACCTTGCCCATTCTTTAATTTTAAAAAATTTTAATTTCACCCATCTTCCCATACTTTTATAAATTCCATTTTTTCCCCAAAATTTTCCTATAAATAGGAAGCTCTCAACCTTCATTTTTCACAACAATTTTTCCAAGGAAGAGAAGGATTAGTGAGTGAAAGAATTTGTAGTGGAGAGAATTTTTGAGTAAGTTCTCACTCACCTACTCTTTCCGATCTTATTTGTTAGAGATAGTTATTGTGTTCGTAGCACAAGGTAAAAGAAGGAAGTAAGTAAATTTGATTATGTTAGTTTCTTTTTTATTTAAAATTCATACCCGAGTTTATTTTATAAGTAAATTTCAATTATGTTACTTAGTTCCATAAAATTTCCATGAGTTTATTTTTACGTATATTTAATTATACCAGTTCTATCTTTAAAATACTTGCATTTATTTTTGGGTTAAGAAATGTTCTAATCCCCTTGGGTAATTTTTCAGCATTTCTTTCTATTAAAAAAAATTATATATATTTTTAACACAAAAATTGTGTGGCATGAGTTTATTTCTACATTGCATTATTCATGAAAATATGAGTAAAGATGAGATTTTCATGAGATTATTTTAAATTACATAAATTATAATAAGATGGTTTTAAAACCCCTTATGGCAAAGCAAGTTCAAAGTTAAAGATACTCGGTACCGCAGCTTAAAGTTTAAACGGATCAGAGTACACCCACACTGTTTACTGAGTGGTTATTTATGTTAGTGGATTTCTCTTGAGTGCATACCTGGTTCCAGACCAGGACTTAAAAAGGAAAATCTCACTTAATGTTTACGTACGTTGATTTAGTTTGGTCAGCCAGCCAACTAAGTCCAGTCTTCGGACCGCACAACCCAGTCATGGGGGAAAACATGACTTACAGCAAATAGACCTAAGGGTGGTTTTTACAATATATGTTTATACATATTTAATTACGTGTACAAAGTTATTGATGATTTGAAGGAAAAGTATATGTTGATATGAAAAGGGCAATTATTGTGCCTAAATGGCGATCTAAAGGAATCGTATAAGGAAAAGTATCTATATATGTATATAATTAAATATTTTTTTACAGTTTTAAAGTTAAAAGTTAAAAGTTAAATTTAACAGTCACAGTATATGGTTATTAAATTTTACTGTTATAGTTGACGGTAAAAGTTTTATGCAGAAATTTTTAAATTTATATTTATTTTAGAAGCATTTTCGAAGTTATGGTATTAAATATTGTTTTACGAAAATTTAAAAAAAAAAAACTCATTTTGGCCACACACTAATAATAATCTTATTTACTTGAGCGTCGTCTCACTCAAATCATATTTTTATTTCAGATAACTCTGAAGGGCATGTCGGAAATCAGGCTTAACAAGCATGCGGGTGGGGATAGAAAAAAATAAATATTTATTAGAAATATTAGTATGATGCCAGATATTTATGCTTGTATAATTTTTCTTATTTTGAAAAAAATGATTGTAATATGGATAATTAGCGCTCTAGTTTAATAATAATTAAGTTTATTTGCTTCTGCTGTAAATCAATGGTAAAAAGTAAATATCCCAGACCCTTCGGGGTTGGGGTATTACATGTAAACACAGTTGGCCGAACCCTGATAACATATCTGATGTTGATTTTATTTTTCGCAATTTACTTTCTACATCCGTATGTTTACATTTATCATTTAAATATATGATTGGGATTGTGAATACATAGAAAGACCCTAGGTTTGTGAAATACTGCTTACTAGATTAGTTGAACCTAGGGGATTAATTTTTAAATACCCAATTCACCCCCCTCTTGGGAATACACCAAGGCTAACAGGTTTTACCCCGAGCAGTGAAATGTGAAATGATGGTTTTATACCGAGATGTGAAATGTGAAATGATCGTTTCATATCGGATTGTGAATGGTTGGAAATACTAATATAAGATGTATGTTAAGAAAATAAGATTATGATACTATATTTATTACTTAAATTGCATTATATGATTTAAGAACTCTGAGGACTAGTTGTAATGAGAGCACAATACCGCAGTTATACACAAGATAAATCAGTGCAACCACACTGTACTGCGAAGTGTTGGTAATGGAAGTCGATTTGGCATGCGAAGTGCTATGGACCGCCCCTAGAGTCCAGATCAGGTTGTGGTAGGAAAATCGTACCACAGACAAGGAATTTTGACTTAGCTTGGTGGTAGGCCGGCCAAGGCAAAGTCTAGTCTTCGGACTGCACAACCCAATCATGGGGGTTTATACATGATGATGATATTGTTAGTCCAAAAGGGTAGTTCTTCTACGCATATATGTGAATTTATGTAACTACTATTATTTATTGAGCTGAACTATAATGTGAAGGAAAAGGTATATTTTCAACTATATAGGTGTGAGTTGTATTTTGCAAATGTCATACTTGTCCGATAAAGTAAATTAATGATTGTGCTTAATTTCACTGAAACTCATGTTAGCCACACACTGATAATAATTTATTCTGTCATACTGACAAGTGTCTCACCTCAATAAATATATATCAACTTTTCAGGTCCTATAGGAAATCGAGCCTAGGAGCTCCAGAGTGGGTGTAGACGATCTTCCTGAGGGTGAGTGTTGGTGGGACCCTAGTTTGTTTATATAGATATGTGGGTTGTAGTATGGATTTTAGGTATGGTAGATGTAATGGTGTTGAGGTAGTACTCTAGTACGTATGGAAGGGAAGACCTTTTTTCTTCTACCATATGTGTTTAAAATTATGTTATATAATGAATGTACCCGGGACCTCTTGTTGGTCTTGGGAGGTTACAAAGGTGGTATCAGGGTGATCATATGATGATGTCATTATTGCCTAGGAATTTGTTAAGTTGTGTGGGTTAGAAACTCAGCAATTGGATGTTAGTTTTTCAGTGGCTATGCCGATAGGGGCTATAAGAATATGTAAGAAAGTACTTAGGAACTGTCCAGTTTGTATTCAAGGGAGGTCTTTACTAGCTAACTTGGTGGTTTTGGATATGCATGGGGTCGAGGTGATTCTAGGGATGAATTGGCTAGTTGCCCACTATGCTTGTATTGACTGCCATCAAAGAGAGGTAGTGTTCAGACCTCCAGGAGGATAGGAGAACAGATTTATGGGGTTATGTGTACACAACCCACCACAATTGTTATCCGCCATTCAGGCAAGGAGATAATTGCTAGAAGGTTGTCAGAGATATTTGGCTTGTGTGAAGGAGATATTAGAAGGGGAGTTAAGGTTATATGATATCCCAATAGTGAGGGATTTTCCTTATGTTTTCCCCGAGAATTCGCTGGGACTACCTCCTGATCGTGAGGTAGATTTTACTATTGATCTAGTTTTGGGGACAACACCGATTTCTAAAGCGTCATACAAAATGGCACCGGTAGAGTTAAAAGAGTTGAAGGAACAGTTGCAGGAACTGTTAGATAAGGGGTTTATTTGGCCCAGAGTATCGCCTTGGGGAGTGCCGATTTTATTTGTGAAGAAGAATGACAGGTCGATGAGAATGTGCATCAATTACAGGGAAATAAATAAAGTGACTATCAAGAATAAGTACCCACTTCCCCGCATCGATGATTTATTTGACCAGTTATAATGGACACAGACTTTCTCAAAAATAGATTTACGATCTGGGTATCATCAGGTAAAGGTTAGAGTAGAGGATGTTCTTAAAACAACATTCAGGACTTGGTATGGCCACTACAAATTCCTAGTTATGCCGTTTGGACTGACAAATGCTCTTGTAGTGTTTATGGATCTGATGAACATGTCTTTTCACTAGTATCTAGACCAGTTTGTGGGGGTATTCATTTATGACATACTGGTGTATTCAAAGAGCCCAGAGGAGCATAAGGAATATCTGAGGATAGTGCTTGAGGTGCTGAGAGAAAAGAAGCTATATGAAAAATTCAAGAAGTGTGAGTTCTGGTTTGAGCAAGTTACCTTCCTTGGACATGTGGTATCTAGGGGTGGTATTTCAGTAGATCCGAGCAAGATTGAGGTGGAAGTAGACTGGGTACAGCCGAAGAATGTGCAAGAGATTAGAAGTTTCCTAGGATTGGCTGGGTACTATCATAGATTTGTTGAGGGCTTCTCTAAATTTTTGGGTCCTTTAATGAAATTGACTAGGAAAGGTGTGAAATTCGAGTGGACCAATTAATGTGAACGGAGTTTCTAGGAGTTGAAGCAGCGACTTATCATTGCACCGGTGTTGACGATTCCTTTAAGAGAAGAGGGTTTCGTAATTTACAGTGATGCGTCACATAAAGGGCTCAGATGTATGCTGATGCACTAGGGGAGAGTTGCAGCATATGCTTCTCGACAGTTAAAAGAATATGAGAAAAATTACCCTACCCATGATCTAGAGTTAGCAGCAGTGGTTTACGCACTAAAGATTTGGAGACACTATCTTTATGGGGGCAGGTGGGAGATTTTCACTGACTATAAGAGTTTGAAAATTTTCTTCACATAGAAAGAACTAAACATAAGGCAGAGGAGATGGTTGGAGTTGATGAAATATTATGACTGCACAATCATTTACCACTCGGGAAAAGCTAATGTGTTAGCTGATGCTCTGAGCCGAAAATCAGTGGGAGCAGTAGTATTTGCAGGGATGATTTCACATCTAATCCAGATGGATTTGGAAAGCCTTAGGGTGGAACTCGTAAAGGGCGATCATAAGAACACTTATTTCCAATCTTGTGCGGCAGCCGACTCTACAGGAAAGAATTAAAGTGGCTCAGATGAGAGACGAGGAATTAGTGGAAATTATGGATAAAGTACAGAATGGTTGTCATGCCCCAAACCTGAAAATGGGCCCTAGGTGTGAATTTAGTAACCTAACCTATCTCTGTATCAATTAAAACATACATGATACTACACCGAATGAGGGTCCGACACCGTGGGGTACACGTACACCCAATACACATTCACATACATATACTTACCCATCACATACACAGTGAAAATGTTATTTCTAACACATACAACATACCATACTAGAGTCTATACATAGCTAGAGTCTACGCTCCAAAATACCATACATACCCCGGGTGTCTACAAAACCCAACAATGACAACCCGGTTACAAAATCAATACTTACACAAGTATTGTACGCAACTAACCGACAACCACGCTTCCGAATGCTAGGACGCTAGTTTTGGCTACTCGAAGGACCTAAAAAATATTTGTATAATTGAGGCGAGACACCTCTCAGTAAGGAAGAAAATAGGTTATATTAGTGTGTGTCAAAAAAGTGTTATTTTTACATAAAACATAACACGATACAGTTCCAGTATTTTCACAATCCACTTCCAGTACAAACGATAGCAAACATATGGTCAGTTTCGTCACACTCAAGCACTCGATACCCTGCAATAACCGAAGCCATATAATGATATCGTTGCTAATATGATGTCCACTCACACCCATCAGTGACCAGCTAGAACAAACAGGTGAGATTTCACACCCTCGGATATATCGCCGAACACTCTCGCCCATGGTATTTAGTTGAGATATGGCATTTGCCCACAGTAATTAGTTGAGATGTGGCAAATTTCACAAAACCTGGAACAATTTTGGAACTCATGTTCCTATGCCCCTCAGCTTACGGTAATTAGCCGTCATAGCTATTTTACAAAATCTGGAACATTTTATGTACAACAGTTCATTCCAAACTTATTTGAGTATGCAACAAATCATATCTTTTCAACTCGAGAATACAATTTAATACAAATACAGGCAAGGTCATCTTATTACTGTTGTTTTATACAACATATGATTTTTAAAAAGGAATAGAGATGATACTCGAAACCCCCAATTTTCCCCAAAACTATAACATAAAAATCTTGCATTTTCACCTAAGTAATTTTTCCAAATAAGTAACCAAAACATACATACAATCGTAAACTACATGTTTACGGATTTTGATTTCAAAAATAACTTATATAAATAGAATCCCCTTACCATAACCCGACAACCAAATACGAACTCTACGACTCCAAAACTACGAATCGAGTTCCAAAAACCTAAACAACAAAAACAATACTTCCTTATAATACTATTCTCTACAGATCTACCGAAATGAAAAAGGATTCAAAGTCTTGCCTTGGTTTTGGGTCAAAACCTAAAAATCCTTAAACCGAAATTCTGATCTGTTATAAATGTAGAGATTCTCCTCTTGATCCACGTGGTAAAGTCGGATTGTTGATTCTGGCAATAGGTGGCCTGAAATCCTAGAGAGAGAGAGAGATAGAAAAAAAGTTTGGATTTCTTAACCATGAAGCAATGAAAAATTCAACTTATAGACCTTTGACCTAGCTAGACTCGTCGACAAGACGGCGTCCTCGTCGACGGGCCGCCGAAGGAAGCTTGTCGACGTCATGGTAAACTCATCAATGAGCTTGAGATTTCAAGATTTCTCAAAATCCCTCGACATCTCCTCGTCGACGAACCATTAAGACTCATCACCGAGCTATACAAGAGACTTTGTTGACACCAAGGTGGACTCGTCAATGAGCCTAAGATTTCAGGATTTCCCAAAATCTCTCGGCATCTCCTCATTGACAAACCACTGATCCTCATCGCCAATCTGTACAAGGGACTTCGTTGACGAGAAGAGAAGCCCCGTCAATGAGCCCTGCTGATTTTTACCCTTTCTAATATTCTTTCTTTTTTCTTATTTATTTAATACACCTATCATGGGTCGGGTTCTTACAGCCTCCCCTCTTTACAAAATTTCGTCCTCAAAATTTGTAATCTCTCATTTACCAACTCAACTACATACCCAACGCATACCTGACTATAGAAAGAGCTAGCAGCCACCCACATAGTAGCTCCGTCCCAAATATATACATACCCTCACTTATGGCGGAGGAATACTGTGGTTACATACATACATTGTCTCAGGAGCTCACAATATCACATAAATCTCCTTGAGACTAACCACACAACGTTACAACGATAACAAAATATTACATACCTACATACCTATACCGATCTTGCTACCCAAAACTACTACTCAAAACAACTGTGGATATTTCTAGTGTATTTCCGTCTCTAATTACCAAGAAGCTTCCTCAACCGTGTGATTCCGCCATAGTACCTTCACTAATGGTATCTCCTTGGTATGTAGCTTCTGAACTTTATGGTCCATAATATGAATGGGCATCTTCTCATACGCCAAAGCATCCCTAATCTCTAAGGATTCATAACTAATCACATGCGATGGATCCGGAATGTACCTTCTCAACATAGATACGTGGAACACATCATGGATCCTCGAGAATGCTGGGGGTAGTGCAATTTTGTAGGCCACCGGACCCACTCATACCAGCACCCCGAATGGTCCAATATACCTCGAACTCAGCTTGATCTTCTTCCCAAATCTCATCACTCCTTTCATCAGAGCGATTCTCAAAAATATCTTACCCGCTACCTCGAATTCCAACTCACAATGGCGAACATTCGCGTAACTCTTCTGCCGACTCTGAGCCGATTTAATCCTATCCCTGATTAAACCAACCTTCTTAGAGGCCTCCTATACGAGTTTGGGACCCAATACCTGCCGTTCACCAACCCATCTCAAAACAAAGGAGAGCGACACCTCCGACCATATAATGCCTCGAACGGTGTTATCCTGATACTAGCTTAGAATGTAATAACCCCAAAAAGGGATATAAAAGATTAGTGGAGTGATTTCCAAAAAATAATAATAATAATAATAAATTAATTAATTAAATTTAAAATAAAAAATAAAAAAATAATATTTTTATTTTTATTAATAAAATATATTATTATTATTATTATTATTATTATTATTATTATTATTATTATTATTATATTTATTCCTCCTCAAGTAGAAGCTTCAGGAGGTTTCAAAAGGCAAAAAAACAAAAAAATCCCGAGGATGGCTTCATCTCTGCGCAGCCTTTGAACTCTCTCTCTCTCTATCTCTCTCTCCTTTCATTCTCTCTCCCTCTCTCCTCGATTTTGTAGCGGATTTTCACCCGATCGAAAATCGAAAGATACCGCTGGACTCCATTCTCCGCTGCCGTCATTTCTACTGGAGCGGATCGGTGGTAGGAGCGGCGTAAACGTATCTCCTGGAGTAAGCCAATTTCTCCTTTTTCTTTAATGTCGTGCAAATTATAAGTCTGATTGACGAACGGACACCAACACGAGAATCTAGGGGTGATTCTCTACAAGTCTAGGGGGATAGAATTCTTGTGGGGTCGTCATGGGCAAAATCTCAAATTTGGGGTATGGGGGTTATTAAGGGGCATATTTTTAATTAATTAGTATTAATTTAGAAATGCTAAAATATTAAGAATTTGGGGTTAAAGTAGGATTTCAGAAATTTAGGGTCCGGGAGAGCGCCGCGGGTGTAATTTTGGGACCCACAGGCATAATTCAAAAAATTAAGTGGGGGTGTTAAATATTAATTTGAGGTATATGGTGCCTAGGGAAGGCTATATGGGTATTATTTTGGGGAAATAGGTTAATTAATATGGGAAAAATACAAATTGCAGAATTTGAATTTCGGGCACCATGGGCGTGGGATTTGGGGTTCTAACGAGACTCTCAGTAAACCAACTAAGTAGAATAAATTATAGCAGTGTTTTTAGAATTACTATTTGAATTAATATATGAAAATGAGTATATTGTATTTTTCCTAAAAATTATTATGATATAAATATCAAATAAATTGTGTGGCATTTAAATAATATTAATTTGTGATGCTTTGGTGTTTGAAATTGATATATTATGAATATTAGATGAAAATTGTGTGGCACATGACATGTGTTGAAAAATGTGAAATATAACGATGGGTATTTTCTGAGAAAATATTGAAATGAGAATGATTGATGTGATTAGTGGAAAATAATGAAATGTGGTATTTATATGTGAGTGGAAATTATTTGCATGAGAAATAAGTTTGTACAAATTACTAATATGAGTATTTTGGGAAAATATGAAAATACGTGAAATATGATATATATTATTACGAGATGATGAAGTGTGCACTGAATTGTGATATACTGAAATTTGATTGATGAAATACCAATACCGCATAATGATTGCGAGTATATGGTAGTGAACCCTGATGGATGGTTATGATATTGACCTTGGTACCGTTGCTAGTGGTGTGAGTGTAACCACACGGACTCTTGGAGCATGTGGCGTGACAATTGACTGAGCCATTTTGTAGGGTTGTTGGCCCCCTGAGTCTGGATTAGGGTTATAGGCCAGCCAGTCATACTACAAACGCGATATATGATATAATACTTTGATCTAACCGGGTCAGCCAACTGTGGTTAGATCCAGCATTCAGGCTGCACAACCTTGACCATGGGGGGAAGCATGGCGTGGATAGAAAGATCCTCAAGGTGGCCATGAGTTATAGACGCAATGTTTGTATTTGATACCGAGGATAATTATGAGCCGAAAAGTAAAATGGAAATGAAAAGTGAAAGAATGATAAAATTGGCTAAAATGAGAAATGAAAGAAAGAATGGAAATTGAGAAATAAAGAATGATGAAATTGAGAAATGGAACCATGTGAGTTAATAATATAAATAATTGAGGCGAAGTGAAACTCTTCGCCTGAGGGCTTACTAAGTAAGGTGAGTGCCCTGTTAGCGCAGAGGGAAGCTATATGTATGGGCGGGTAATCTTCCCTATTCTCAAGAACTTCGCAAGTAAAGATGTGTTGGAATGATTGATTTTGAGAAATGATTTTAAAGTTTATTAAAGCTTGTGTTGTATATCTATATGACTATAAGAATATATTTGTCAGTGCATTTTCTCAAATGAAATGTTATTTTGAAAAGTAAATCATGTTATAATTGAACTCATATGGCCACACACTGTAAATAATTTATTCCTTCTTACTGAGATGTGTCTCACCCAAATTATCTAAATTTTTCAGGGAACAGGGATAGATCGGGTGATAAAGCTCCGTGATCATAGGGAGCTGGGACCCTGATATATAGGGCGAGTTTGGACTAGGGAGGTTTGATTCCCTAGGATTGTATTGTTTTTGAATATGAGATAGTATTGTGTATTTATGTATGTCGATACTATGGGTATTGTATTCTAGATGTTATAGATATACTGTCTTCCGCTGTTAGGTTTTATAAATAAAATGACTTTGCACCCAGTACCCAATGCGGCGAGTTGTATAAATGATAGTAGGGTTGTTGACATGGACAATTTGTGAATGTTATAGATGACGTGTGATTATTTATTTATTATTGAGAAAAAAATTGTACAAAAATCGGGGCGTCACATGGAGGTTATTGTTATAGGCAAATTCCACTAATGGTAGAAACCGAATCCAACTACCACCGAAATCTAATACACAAGTCCATAACATATCCTCCAAGATATGTATCATCCTCTTTGACTATCCATCCATCTGTGGGTGTAACACTGTACTGAAAGTAAGCTTCATCCCTAGTGCCTCTTATAAACTCTTCCGGAATTGAGAAGTGAACCTCAGGTCTCGATCTAAAACAATGGACACCGGTACCCCGTGCATTCTAACTATCTCCTGAACGTACAAATCTATTAGCCTACTCAAAGAGTAGTTAACCTTCATCGATATAAAGTGAGCAGATTTAGTTAGTCTATCAATGATCACCCAGATTGCATTCTGCCCGTGTAGTGCTAGTGGTTACCCGATGACAAAGTCCATCGAAATATGTTCCCATTTCCACTCCTGAATAATCAATGGCTATAGCGGCCCTGCCGACCTCTAATGTTCAACATTTACCTACTGACATGTCAGACATTGCTCCACGAACCGAGCAATCTCCCTTTTCATGTCACTCCACCAGAACGATTCACGCAAATACCGATACATCTTTGTACTACCTGGATGTACCATATATAAAGAACGATGCACCTTTTCTAAAATCATCCTCCTTATCCCCCTATCGTTCAGAATGCATAGTCTATTTCCAAACCTCAATACACCTCCATCGAAGATGTTAAAATCTGCAGCCACCCTTGCTGCACTTTCTCTACGGTCTCAACTAACTCCACATCACTAGCCTGTGCCGCTTTAATCCTCTCAAATAACGTCGGCTAGATCACCAAGCTAGTAATGAAAGCCTGATGATTACCATCCACCAACTCCATGCCAAGACTTTCCAGATCCCATCTGATATGATGCTGACCTACTACTGTAGATACTGACACGTGCTCTAACTTCCGACTCAATGCATTGGCTACCACGTTAACCTTCCCCGGGTGATAGCTAATGGTACAATCGTAGTCCTTGATCAGTTCAAGCCACCTTCTCTGCCTTATGTTCAACTCCTTCTGTGTGAAAAAGTATTTGAGGCTCTTATGGTCCATGAAGATCTCACACTTTTCACCGTACAAGTAGTGTCTCCATATCTTCAATGTATATGCTACTGCCGCCAACTACAGATCATGTGTGGGATAATTCTCCTCATACTTCTTGAGTTTCTGAGAAGCATAAGAAATTAATTTTCCCTGTTGTGTCAGCACACATCTCAAACCCTTCAGCGATGCATCACTGTAAATAATAAAACCACTGTCCCCAAGTGGGATGGTTAAAACTAAAGCAGTGACAAGTCGGTGTTTCAACTCCTGGAACTCTGCTCGTACTCGTCAGTCCAATCAAATCTCACACCCTTTCTCTTCAACCGTGTCAAAGGGCCAGATAACTTAGACAATCCCTCCAAGAACCACCGGTAATACCTAGCCAGTCCTAAGAAACTCCGAACATCCTGCACGCTCTTCGATTTCACCCAGTCAACCACTGCTTCTATATTACTAAGATCAACTAAGATACCACCCTTTGACACGACATGGCCTAGAAACGCAACCTGATTCAGCCAAAACTTGTAATTTTTTAGCTTAGCATACAACTTCTTCTCCCGTAGAACTTGAAGTACGAACCTCAAATGTTTTCTGTGCTCTTCCGAACTCTTAGAATATACCAGAATATTTTCGATGAACACCACTACAAACTGATCCAAGTAATCATGGAAAATAATGTTCATTAGGTCCATAAATACTGTCGGAGCATTAGTCAACCCAAAAGGCATGACCAGAAACTCGTAATGACCGTATTTGGTTCGAAAAGTAGTCTTTGCAACATCCTCAGTCTTAACTTTCACTTGATGATACCCTAACCATAGATCAATCTTCGAAAAGACCTGTATTCCCTGTAGTTGGTCAAACATATCATTTATACAAGGCAATGGGTATTGGTTCCTCACTGTTACCTGGTTGATCTCGCAATAATCAATGCACATTTGCATTGACCTATCCTTCTTATTCATGAATAATATTGGAGCTCCTCAGGGCGAAACACTAGGTCTGATAAAGCCCTTGTCAAGTAGTTCCTGCAACTGCTCTTTTAACTCTCTAAGTTCAGCTAGAGCCATCTAGTATGGAGCTTTTGAAATCGACGCCTTGCCTGGAAGCAGATCAATAGCGAACTCCACCTCCCAATTAGGAGGTAAACCAGGTAAGTATTCTGAGAATACATCTGAAAATTCATTAATCACTCAGATATCTCCAAGTTTTAGAACATCCCGGGGTAGTTCCTTCACGAAAGCTAGGTATGCTAGACAATCGTCCAAAAGTAACCTTCTTATCTACATAGCTGATAGAATTTGTGGTTTCAAAGGCACACATGATCCTACGAACTCATACTCCTACTCCCCAAAAGGTATGAACACTACTACCTTCCTATGAAAATTAATCACTGCATAATTAGATAATAGCCAATCCATCCCTAGTATGATGTCAAATTCGCACGTGTCATACACTACTAGGTTCCCCGATAGCAACCTTACCTGAATAACCACTAGGCAGTTTCCTAACATCTTACTACAGATTGTTATACTCCTAGTCGGTGTAGCCATGGACAACCACTCATTCATTACTTCAGTTTCAACCCCACATAGTTTCACAAAAACTAGCAGATATAAAAGAATGGATTGCTCCTGAATCAAATAGGACAACAACTATATTCAAAAGTAATAACATGGTATCTGTCACCACGTTCCCAACATGTTCCACATCTACTAGAGTAAAAGAGTACACCCTCGTCGGAGCTATGTTTGCATGATAGTTTCCTTAAGGCATCTGATTACTTCCACAGTGCTGGCTCTGTGCAGGCACATCACTCCTCTGTACTTGATAGTTTTGAGATATGTGGTCCAGTTTGCCACAATTGTAGCAGTTACCCTAGAATGGCTAGCATTCACCATTGTGCCATTTATGGCACCTGGTGGGTTGCACGGAAGACGGATCCCTCTGAAAACCCTGTTGTTCTATATTTTGGCGATAACCCGAACCATAGTTCTTCTTCTTCTTCCACTGTCCCTGTTGAGGACCAATTTGAGAACCAGAAGATACTGGCCTCTTCTTCTATTCCTATACCACCTCATCCCTCTAGAGGTTAGCCTCAACTATGGTGACTTTATCAACCAGAACAGAGAACTCTCGAATCTGCAGCATACCCACAAGCTTGCGGATGTCCTTCCTCAGACCCTTATCGAACCTCTGAGTCTTCTCATACTCGTTCAAGATCAAATACGTTGCAAAATGAGATAGCTCAATATATCTGGCAGCATATCTCTACACTGTTAGGGTTCCCTGAGTCGGGCTCGAGAACTTATTAGCTTTCGCATCACGAGTGGAAGCTGGGAAATATCTCTCAAAAAATACCTCTTTGAAGCGGTTCCAAGTCATACCAGATGGACCAACTCTCTGCTTCTCAAGCAGACTCACATCCATCCACCATCTTTCAGCTTCTCTTGCTAGCTAAAAAGTAGAATAGAGAACCCTCTGTTGGTTAGTGTAGTGCAGAACTTCTAATATCTTCTCGGTCTTCTGCACCTAGTTCTCTACAACTATCAGATCGGGTCCTGCCATAATCATCAGAGGGTGCATGCGAGTGAACCTCTCTATGGTGTAACTCATAGCAGTAGAAGAGTGCTTACATCTCCTAACACTACACCCGATTTCCCGCATAACCTACCTTGTCAAACCCCGAGGCACGGAAGAAGACTCATCACTCGCAATCCCCTCAGAGCCACTATCTAAGTTGTTATCCTTGGACTCATTTTGAAAGTAAGATAATAATCAGCTAGAATTCCTACATCATACACAGCTAACACAATCATTGAAAGCTAATCATGTTGGCTAAAACTCACATGAGTCGAGGTCTTTCCTACCACACCGACATGAAACCATCAATGGTTTATCGTGATTTCACTGAAATTGTCATTCCAGGAAAAACACAGAACACCGCTAATGAGTCCTCGTTTAGCAACAAGACAACCCTCAACCTACACTACCCATTTCCTACATCTTATACTTTGGTATGTACATATAACTACGCCTAACCAAGTCTACAACACCTAACAACTTGGTTTTGCTCTAATACCAAGCTGTCGCACCCCGAACATGCAAATGGGCCCCAGGTGTTAATTTAGTAACCTAACCTTGTTGGCCTAATAAGGTCTTTCAATCAGTTTTGGTGATAAAAAACAAAGGACATTTTAACATGGAAAAGTTGAGTTTTTGTGTTTAAGGAAACCAAAGATTAAGTATGGATCAAGTGTAGATCAAGTATGGATCAAGTGTAGATCAAGTATGGATCAAGTGTGGGTCATCAAGGAAGTTAAACTAACAAGTGATCCAAAGAGAAACTAAAGCATTGACAGATAAAGCAAGTTCAAGCATATATCCAAAGAACTTCGAAAGCAAAAAGAATGAGAATGATCTCAAGCATGGCATATAAAGTTTTTAGGAAATCCATTGTAAGCATTTCAAAGTTAAATATCGATTTAAATATGTTTTGAAGCTTTTCCAGGAGATTATGAGGACTTAAAAACCTATTTAGGGTTATTAAAATAAGTTTTGTAAAAATCAGATTAAGAGAGCATACTTTTTTTTTGGAAAATGTTTTCAAACTTTTTGTTTGTTCAGATGACTGAACTCTCTGTTCAGACGACTGAAGTTGTAACTTCAGATGACAGAACTTCATGTTCAGATGTTTGAAGAATTACTTCATACGTTTGAAGAATAAGCTCAGACGTCTGATGATTTTCTAGAAGAAACAGAAACAGGCAGTAGCTGTTCAGATGACTGAACCTGGACTTCGGTCATCTGAACTTGACTTTTCGGTCATCTGAACCCTATCTTCAGTCATCTGACCCTGTGTCCAGTTCATTTTTTAAAAGAATAAGCTCAAGCGTTTGAAGATTTTTTGGGAAGAAATAGAAACAGGTAGTAGCTGTTCAGATGACTGAACTTGGACTTCGGTCATCTGAACTCGACTCTTCGGTCGTCTGAACCCTATCTTAGGTCATCTGACCTTGTGTCCAGTTCATTTTTTAAAGGGTTTTAGGAACTTTAGATGACTAAACTCGACTTTTCAGTCATGTGAACACTGTTCAACGGGAAAATTTTTTAAAATTTAATATTTTAAATAATAGTTGCTTGGGCTCCAAATTTTCTAACAACTTGGGAAATTCTCTAAGGAAACTTTGCAACAAGGAAACTTGTTTGAAAGCCTATAAATACATGGTTTTTGTAAATCAAAATATACCAAGTATTGAAAATTTCTCATAAGCTCTCTTGCTCTCAAAGCCTCATCTTATCATCTTTTGCAAACTAAAAGTGCTGTGATTATGAAATTCTTGTTCATAAATTCCTGAAGTTAGATTGTTGATTTCTTATCTGGAGAAAAGGAATTTGGTGAAATTCTTGTTAATCTTCAAAAGTGTATTTCATTCTTGATATCTATCTTTTGAAGTACATAGTTTTAAATTGTACTAACCTTCTCTTTGTGTGAGCATTTCTTGTACACAATCTTCTTATTATTTCTCTTTTACATTTTGGACGATTCCAGGTTGTTGGATCGTTGACCAAACAAGGGTATATTTTTTGGAGAAGGCGGGCTCTAGCCTTAGCAAAGGAGTGATTGTAAACAGGTGTTGTTCCACTCGGTAACAGAACTTCTATAGTGGAACCCTTTGATATTTTGCCAAGGGCAAGGACGTAGGCTGTGTTGAAGACGAATCTCGTAAAAAATTGTGTCTTTCTTTCTTCTTTACTTATTAATTTCTATACAATCTATTGTTGTGTGTTTTAAAGTGCAGATTGCGGGATCTAAAGCTAGAATCAAAGGAAGACCTGTGATATTTAGAAAGTACGTTTCGATTGACCGTTTGCGGAAACCCAAAAGGGAGTACGTTGGTTAATTTTCGGAAATCTTAATCAAGAGAAGTGCATACAAAGGTTTTGTCCAAAGAAGGTTGAGAACGTCTACAGGGTAGCTGATAAAAATTCTAAAATTCTTTCACGATTGGTTGAATTGTTTAATTTGATTGATTGGCTTGTGAATTTAAATTTCAGTATCTTGAAGTGTGATTGTTAGTTAATTGTTTTATTATTTTGGTGTCATAAGCATTAAAATATTAAAATAAAAAGAATCCAATTCACCCCCCTCCTCTTGGGAAGCTATTCCTAATTTCAAACATGTCCCTATATCAATTAAAACACACATGATACTACACCGAATGAGGGCTCGACCCTATGGGATACACGTACACCCTATACATATTCATATACATATACTTACACATCACACACGCAGTGAAAATGTTCTTTCTAATACATACAATATACTACGCCAGAGTCTATACATAGCTAGAGTCTACGCTACAAAATACCGTACATACTCTGGGTGTCTATAAAACCCAACAATGACAACCCGATTACAAAATTAGTACTTACACAGGTACTGTACGCAGCTAACGACAACCACGCTCCTGAATGCTAGGATGCTAGTTTTGTCTACTCGAAGGACCTGAAAAACATTTGTATAATCAGGGCGAGACACCTCTCAACAAGGAAGAAAATAGGTTATATCAGTGTGTGGCAAACAAGTGTTATTTTAATATAAAACATAACACAATATGGTTCCAGGATTTTCACAATCCACTTCCAATACATACAATAGCAAACATACGGTTAGTGTTGTCAAACTCAAGCACCCGATACCCTACAATAACCGAAGCCCCACGGTGATATCATTACTAATACGATGTCAACTCACACCCATCGATGACCAGCCGGAACAAATAGGCAATATTTCAAACCCTCGGATATAGAGGCAGACACTCTTGCCGACGGTATTTAGCCGAGACATGGCATTTGCCCACGATAATTAGTCGAGACGTGGCAAATTTCACAAAACTTGGAACAATTTTGGAACTAATATTCCTATACCCCTCAGCTTATAGTAATTAGTCGTCACAACTGTTTTACAAAACCTGGAACATTTTACATACAATAGTTCATTCCACACTTATTTGAGTATATAAAAAATCACATATTTTCAATTCCAGAATACAGGTTTTTACAAATACAGGTAAGGTCATCTCATTACTACAGTTTGATACAACATACGATTTTCCAATAGGAATAGAGGTGATACCCAAAACCCCCAATTTTCCCCAAAACTGTAACCCAAAAATCCCGCATTTTCACCCGATAGATTTTCCCAAATAAGCAGCCAAAACATACATACAATCGTAAACTACATGTTTATCGATTCTAAAATAACTGTTTAAATAGAATCCCCTTACCTTAACCCGAAAACTAAAATACAAACTCTACAGCTCCAAAATTACGAACCGAGTTCCCAAAACCTAAACAACGAAGAACAATACCTCCTTACAATACTATTCTCTACAAATCAGTTGAAACCAAAATGGATTCAGAGCCTTACCTCGGTTTTGGGTCAAAACCCAAAAATCCTTGAAACGAAGTTCTAATCTACTATAAATGTAGAGATTCTCCTTCTGATCCATGTGGTAATGTCGGATTGTTGATTCTAGCAACAGGCGGCCCGAAATCCTAGAGAGAGAGAAAGAGAGAGAGAGAGAGAGAGTTTAGATTTCTTAACCATGAGGTAATGTAAAATTCAACTTATAGACCTTTGACCCAACTAGACTCATCGACAAGACGGTGTCCTTGTTGACGGGCCGCCAAAGGAAATTCATCGACGTTGTGGTGAACTCATCAACGAGCCTGAGATTTCAGGATTTCCCAAAATCCCTCGTCATCTCCTCGTCGACAAACCATTGAGACTCATCGCCGAGCTGTATAAGAGAGTTCGTCGACGCCAAGGTGGACTCATCGACGAGTCTGAGATTTATGATTTCCCAAAATCTCTCAGCATCTTCTCGTCGATAAACCATAAATCCTTGTTGCCGATCTGCACAAGGGACTTCGTCGATGAGAAGAGAAGCCCCATCGACGAGCCTTGCTAATTTTTACCCTTTTTAATTTTCCTTCTCTTTTTTTTATTTATTTAATACACCTATCTTGGTTCGAGTTCTTACAATGGTAAAGAGGCAAAATTCATTATCTCAGATGATAGGGCTCTGAGGTTCCATACCAAACTATGTGTAGCTGCTGACCCTAAGATTATGAAAGTTATTCTGGAATAAGCGCATTGATCCCTGTATATTGTACACCCTGGTAGCACAAAAATGTGTAGGGATCTTTGGGAATCTTTTTGGTGAAGCAATATGAAAAGAGAGATTGCCGAGTTTGTAGCGCAATGTTTGACATACCAGCAGGTGAAGGCTGAGCATCAGACACTGGCGGGACCATTTCATCCACTCCATATTCCCGACTGGAGAATATGTTGTGATCTTGTGTGCTGAACTTTGGGGGTAGCTAGATATATTTTATGCCACTGGTCGTGGTTTTTTATAACAACAGCTATCAGGCCAGCATTGGGATGGCACTATATGAGGTGCTATATGACAAAAGGTGCCGATCCCCGTTGTACTGGGATGAGTTTGGGGAAAGATGGATTTTTGGGGCCAGAGCTAATACAGAAAACTCATGATAAAGTCAGACTCATCCGAGATAGAATCAGAATGGCACAGAGTCAGTAGAAGAGCTATGCAGATACTCGCCGCTGAGAGTTAGAGTTTGACACAGGGAATCATGTGTTTCTGAATGTGGCACCACTGAAAAGAGTTATGATATTTGGGAGGAAGGGTAAATTGAGCCCTAGGTATATTGGACCATTCAAGATTCTTGAAAGATTGGGTCTAGTTGCCTACAGGTTGGTGTTACCACTAGTCTTATCTAAAATCCATGACATATTTCACTTTTCTATGTTGAGGAAATACGTCCCAGATCCCTCTCATGTGATCTATTCTGAGGCACTGGAGCTTGATGATGCTTATCTTATGAAGAGGTGTCAGTGCAAATTTTAGACTGGAAGGAATAAGAGCTGCGTACAAAGAGGATTCCACTAGTAAAAGTATTATGGAGTAGTCATGTAGTTGAGGAAGTTTCATGGGAATTAGAGAAATAGAGTTGCCAGAAATATCCACATCTCTTCAATGGAGTTTAGAGCTGAGCTAGTCAGAGTAAAAGTAAATATCAAGGTATGTATGCTAATTTGTATAGTGTAGTGTAGGATAGATAGTGTTTTTGGTTTTAGGATAAGAATGGTTTTGGGAGAGTTATGTTTGGTTATTGTAATCTCCTAGGACTGTAAATGTAACCACGGTATTCCTCCGCCAGAAGTGAGGGTAATTAATAAAATTGGCGTATTTATATTTAAGGATGGAAAGGTGATGAATAGCACTTTCAAGGATGAAATTTTATAAGGAGGGGAGAATGTTATTGGAATTGGTGTAATCCCAAGAGGGGGGTGAATTGAGTATTAAAAAAAATTTCTCCTTAGGTCCAATAAAATTCTAGCAGCAGTATAACAAAACCTAGGGTCTATCTATATAATCGTAAACCCAATCAACACATGTACAATATATAATGAATCAGGCATACTACATACATGTGCTAAAAATGAAAGTGTAGAAAATAAATTACGAAAATATAAAGAACATGCACGATATGTCGGGGTTTAGCCAATACTGTCTACGTCCCCACCTCAGCTTGCAAGCCTGAGGATTACCACTATTTCTCACTTAACAGGTGGAGCCGCATTGGTTACAACCAAGTCAAATTACACCAGGACAGACCTCAACCTTTACACACTCTCCTTATGGGGCAAAGAAGGCCCTACCAATCCTTACGAGCTAAATCAACGCCCCCTCATGCCACATTTGGAATATAGCATATATTCAATGCAAATTTTGTGTACAAAGATATGTGCTTCTCCAACAAGAAGATTTGTACCAGTATTAACCAATGCACATCAACTAGATAGGAACTATAAGCTTAGTGCAAATAATGTGTAATAGCACTCTAGGTAATGTTGATAATCAATCAAGTGGAAGAGTGTATTACTAATCTTTCTTTGAAACAATATGTAAATATATTTTAACCACAGGCAGGGTTTCAAAGATTTTCAGAGAATATAATCAAAATATCTCTAAGATGATTTCCTCAAAATTCTAGTACAAAAGATATTTGAAATCAAGCTTGTTTGAAAAATAATTCACAAAGCACAAGAACAAGCCTTTGAATACTTGCAAAAATACTGCAAGATTCACAAGCTCTGGAGAGTATTCCCATTGAAGAATTTTGAATTAAATGACAAGGGGACTCTCAAGCTCACTCTCAAAAAATCAACATCAAATAAATACAATGAGAGTGTGAGCCAATATAAACAATCTCAATAATACTCTTACCAAAGGATTTTAGCAATTAGGATGAGTAAGAGATGGATTTATGGCTTGTATATGATAAAATATGGGTTTTGAAATTCGTATAGTTTTGGCTAATGATATTTGCTCATTCATACTTAATCTTTCCAAATGAACTGGTATTTATAGGCATTCATAAAAATATAACCATTAGGGACTCATTCAGAATTTTTGAAAAAGTTTAAGTATGATTAATAAAAAATAACCCCATTTAACCTCAATAAAATTCGAGCAACCCGAGAGGTTCAGTCGACCATTTTTAAGGTTCAGTCGATCAGGTTACCCAGTTCAGTTGACTAGAGTGTGTTTGAACTAAGGTGTTAGTCGACCAGACTTAAGGAGATTTTGGAGCCTCCGAGGTTTGGTCAACCATGCTAAGTTCAGTTGACCGAATTTGGATGTTCGGTCGACCTGGCCATTTTTCAACTTCAAGCTTGGTCAACCAGGGCATGATGTTCATTTTAAGGATGGTCAACCAAATGGTCAAACTTTTGACCCTAGGGAGGTTAAGTCAACCGAAGTGTCTTTGTGTGTTAGGGTTCGGTAGACCGAACATACTAACTTTGTGCATTCAATTCCTAACTCTCTCTTAAAGACACCCATGTTCACATAATTGATACTCCTAAGTTATAGGGGACTTTTCATGAGATAATTTGGGACCTAAAGCCAGTATATGGTCTTTGAGCTAATCCCTAAAAATTTGGCGTCGGTTGACCGAATCCCTAAGGTCCTTCAACGGTCTTGAGCTTGTAGTTCCTATCATTCATGACATACATCAATTATTATAGACTGATAGATAATTATTACAGACCCAATGAATTGAATATAAATTACAACAATTAAAACACTTTGGCTCTTCATTTTTCCTTTGAGTCATCATGTGTCGCCATATAATTTTACTAATTGATCCTGCACACAAACCCGTTAAACATTAAATACCAATATATTTGTCATTATCAAAACGGGATATGATCCATAAGGTCAACAAATGTAGAGACCCATAAAATTAAATTAATGAAAGTAATAAATGAAATGAAATGAAAGAGAAGGAAAAGGAAAAAGGGGGATTAGTAGGGGTTCGTCAACGAACCAATGGTCTTTGTTGACAAATGTACCTATACGTGTCATCGATGAAGTACATGTGTCTTGTCGATTAGAAGATACTGAGAGTCTAGGAATTTTAGAGAATTTCAAGTTCGTTGACCAACCAGCCTCCTTGTCGACAAAGTGCCTTTGTGGACTCGTCGATAAATCACTTTACTTGTTGATGAATCCTGGCCTATAAATAGGAAAAACCTCAATTTTCATCGTAATCTCTCTCTCTCTCTCTCTAACCTACGATTTTCCTTCTCTCTCTCGCTCTCTCTCTCGTCGATTTCAGCTTCATTATAGCCCATATTAATTATCGGGAACCGCCACGAGGTTCGTAGGGGAGATTCTCTACAATTTAATCAGAGCGGATTGTTAGTTTGGAGTTCTTGGGCACCACTCCAAAATCAGGGTAAGTAAGTTATTTTATGGTTTTATGGGTTATCTGGAGTACTTGGAACCTAGGAAGTTCTAAATCAGAATTGTTCTGGGAGTTGAGTTGACTAATTTGGGGAAATGTGAATTTGAGGCTTTTGAACTGTGAACATCATGGAGCATAGGATTTAGGGTATTAGTGGACCTCTCAGTAAGTCAAGTAAGGGGAATAAATTATAAAAGACATTTTGATAATTTCTAGTTGAATTAATAAGTGAAAATGAGAATATGATATTTTTCCTGAAATTATTATAATACAAATATCAGATAAATTATGTGGCATATGAGTAATACTGAATTATGATGTTTTGGAATATGAAATATGATTGTAGAAATGTTTTCTATGATAAATGGGTAAATATAAGAATATGTAGTAACCCAAATAATTATAGAAATTGAATAATAAAGGACAGAGAAAAGAATTTTTCAATTAGGCTCTACAACGGCTCATTGACGGACATAGAGAGTTTGTCAACGAATAGACTTCTTGGGCTCGTCGATGTGGACACATGACTACTCAACGAGAATTTACCGAGAAGCAGATTCTAGGGCCTGAAACTCATTGACGAGAGTTAGATGTTCATCGATGAACCCGCTTCTTGGACTTGTCGACGAGGCAACGTGCCTCATCGATGAGGCCATGTGGCCAGCCACCTATATATAGCCAAAAACTCACTTTCAGTGCAGAAACTCATCCCATTTCACTTTATCTCTCTAAAATTCGGTGCTCTCTCTTTCTCTCTAGGTTTTCGGCCCCATTTCTCCCTGGTTCGACGATCAGAAGCTACCACGTTGATCCTAGGGAGATTCTCTACAACATAGTTGGAACAAAAATTCGATTTGGGAAGTTTGGGAATCATCCCAAAATCAGGGTAAGTAGTTTATTTAGGTATTTTCAGTATTATCAGGCTTGTTTGAGCTCAGATTATGTGCCATATAAGATTATACTAGTGTTTTGTGAAGTAACATTAGGGTGTTGTATTTTTAGGATTAGTGTATTTTTAGGACCCTGCAAATATGGGTTAAGGACCCCAGTGGGTATCTTTCCAGGTGCCCAAGTAAATTATAGTTTAAAAATTCTGGATATATGGAGTTGGGAAAATATGAATGTGATAATTATTATAGTAAATTCAGTTGTGTGACTGGGAATTATATGGGTGTTATTTTAGGGTGTTGAAAGTTATGAATGCCGCATGTGTGTGATTATAAAATAGTATCTAGAGCTAGATAGTCGGGTATGGGGAATACATGTTATGCCAGCTTTATTAGACATTTTACCAGTATAACATAGTATTTGATCAGAGCATGAAAATTATAGAGTTTTACAGAATATATTTCTCGAGTTTTATTTAATTGTGTGGCATGAGAAATACGAGAGTAATATAGAATATTTATACAGATTTACAGAAACATGATTATATAGCTTTTGCAGAGTTATGAGATATAGCTTATATAGTTTTATTTACAGGGCTACAGCCATATCAAGTTTTACAGATTTACAGTTACATGATTAAATAAGTTATGTTTCGAAGTGTGATTATACGGTGAATTACAGAACATGATGATACAGTATTTTTATAGAACCATGACTTTATAGCACATTATAAAACCATGATTATATAGTAATTATGTAGTACCATTATTATACAAAACATAAAACCTTGATATACAAAAATACAAATTATATAGAGCTTAGAGCCATGATATAGAGAATTACAGAGTTACAGAATATACAGATATAAAGTCATTACAAAGTCATGGCTATGCAGTTGATACATAATCATGGTTATTACAAAAATACAGAATCATGGTAAAACAGTTAGATTTATATAGAAATATTATTATACAGTATCAGACCCCGATGGAAAATAGTAGTTTACAGTGCACGGTACCATTGCCATACAGTATAGACAGTGCAACCATATGTCTTAGATAGAGTATGGTATAGCTGATTGTGCCCTCAAGTGGAGTTGTGAACTCCTTCGTGTCCGGACCACGTGGAGCGGGCCTTTCGTGCTATAGGCATCTAGATATGCATATAGTTAGGCTAGTACTAGATGACCAACCAATGTTTAGCCCTGCCTATGGGCCGCATAACCCAATTATAACATATAGCCATCTAGGGAGAAGTTTACAGATTTATGTATATGTATAGTGTACATAGAAAGGAAAGATTATTTATTATAGATAAAAGTACTTTTGAATAGATAACTCAAAAATTTTCATATCATAAATGACATAAGCATGTGTTATCATACAGATGTTTTCTTGATGTATATTGTATACAGTATTAATTAAATGATATGTTGACAACTAACTCATATGCCACACATTGGTAATAATATGTTTCTCCTTACTGAGAGGTGTCTCACCCCTACATTATTAAACATTTCAGGTAATCCAGAGAGGTGAGCAGGGCGAGCTCAGAGGTAGAGGTGGTGTTGAATCAGCGTAGTTTTTTGGGTGAGTTTTGGGCTAGTCTGTAGAGCCCACAGTATTTTTGTTACTTTTGGGAAGTGTTATGTATATTTATGTATGGCTACAACTTGGTATATAGTACTCTGGTATTGTATTTTGGAATATGTTGGATACGTATGTACTTCTGCTGCTTAGGTGTTATATGAAATGCACAGGTTACCACAGTCCCGCCTCGGGTCGTGCTGATGATAGCTATGCTCATGCAAGGTATTTGGAATTATATTGATATAGAAGAAAAAAATGGATGAAAATGTTAGGTTGTTACAATTTGGTATCAGAGCCTAGGTTGCTAGGTTCTATAGACTATAGAGTGCAGCGGAAACAATACCAAAGTATAGGAACATATAAGGAATTTGGTGAATCAATGTTGGGGAATGAAGATAAGTATTTAGGGTTTTGTTTAGTGATCGGGAAGTGGAATTTCCATTGTGGTTTCTATGTCTTTCCTAGGGTGATGATTTAAGGAAAGCCACAGTAAACTTTGGACGAGTTGTGTTTGTCAATTACTAGACTGAATCTTAAATTGAGGGTAAGGATGAAAGATTAATTAATGTTGTGAGATTTTATAAAATTTGATAAATACACTGGTTATGTTATATGGACAAGGTCCTCAGACTATGTTTATCTCATTGTAGGATAGACCCTGGGGGTAGCGGTGCTCACATTAGTGGAGATGATGGTATAGGCCTCTCTGGTGCGGGTAGTGGTAATTTAGACACAATACTGTGTAGCGTGGCTCAGTAGGATATGGCTGAGATTGCATGAAGCTCTAGAGAGTAGGGAGGACCATCGAAAGATCGGGGTTGTACTATTAAGAAGTTCACGAAGATGAATCCTTTGGCATTCTTAGGAGGAGTCGATCCTATAGTGGCTGAGAACAAGATGCAGGAGATCGAGAAAATACTGATGGTCCTCCAATGCACCGATGAGCGGATGGTTCTTTATGCTGCCTATAAACTAACATGTCAGGCCGAAATATTCTTTGATCACTATTTTCCCGCCGCCGTCAGGGAGGTGAAGGTAGCAGAATTTATGGGATTGACTAAGGGAAATCTTACAGTTTAGCAGTAGGCAGCGAAGTTTATTGAATTGTCACACTTTGCCCCTTATATTGTTCTAAATGAGGTGAAAAAGGTTAGGATGTTTAAGAGGGGTTAGAGACGGGATATTTATAAACAAGTGGTGGTTTTAAAGTTGCAAGACTTCCCTGAGCTTGTTGACAGGGTCACTATGGCAGAGGAGAGCGAGCAGAAATATGCAAAAGCACCAAGCCAGAGGGATGTGGGGACCATGAGCTAGAGAAAGAGGTCTTCATTTTCACGATTTTAGACGAGTTCTAGATGAGGCCATTAGAGGGGAGATAGATTTGGCAATGTAGCCCCGGCAAGGGTTTATGCTTTGACACCGGGAGATGCTGAGATTGCTGCAGATGTTGTGATAGGTATTCTTATCGCTTTATCATATAAAGTTGTTGTTTTGTTTGACATAGGTGCTACCCATTCCATTGCATCATCGGGTTATGCTAAATTATCTGGGATTGAGGCACAACTATTAGATGTAAAGTTGTCCATTGCCACGTCAACTCGATCTACAGTGAGGTGTAGAAAGGTACTTAGGAATTTTGCAGTGGCCATTTAGGGGAAAGTACTACCAGTTGAACTCGTGGTACAAGACCTGTAGGGATTTGATGTGACATTTGGTATGGAATGGTTGGCAGCTAATCATGCCAACATTGACTATCATCATAAAGAAGTGATATTTAGACCCCCTGAGTGAGAAGGAATTTAGATTTTTGAGATCGCGTGTGCGCGCCCCACACAGTTAGTGTTGGCTTTACAAGTGAGAAGGCTGGTTCAGGGCAGTTTTCAGGGAAACATAGCTTATGTAAAGGAGAGGCCAAAGAGAGAATTAAATCCTACTGATATTCCAATGGTTAGAGAATTTCCAGATGTTTTTCTAGAGGAGTTACTTGGCTTACCACATGATCGAGAGATAGAAGTTTCAATTGATATGCTTCCAAGGACGACACCAATATCTAAAGTGCCTTACAAAATGGCTCTAGCAGAATTAAAAGAGTTAAAAGACCAATTGTAGGAGCTGTTAGAAAAAGGTTTTATTAGGCCTAGCGTGTCGCCTTGGGGAGCACTGGTTTTATTTGTGAAGAAGAAAAATGGGACTATGTGGATGTGCATTGATTATAGAGAGATAAACAAAGTGATGATAAAAAATAAATATTCTCTTCCCAGAATCAATGATCTATTTGATCATCTACAGGGGACTCAAGTCTACTCCAAGATTGACCTTCGGTCAAGTTATCACCAGGTCAGATTTAAAGCGGAGGACGTTCCGAAGACGGCTTTTAGGACAAGATATAGGCACTACGAGTTTCTCGCTATGCCGTTTGGTCTGACAAATGCATCGGTAGTGTTTATGGAATTGATGAATTAGGTGTTCCATCAATATCTGGACCAATTCGTTCTAATTTTTATAAATGATATACTGGTCTATTCAAAGAATTTTGAGGAGCATGAACATCATCTGAAGCTGGTGTTGCAAGCATTAAGGGAAAGAAAGTTGTACACGAAATTTAAGAAATGTGAATTCTGGCTTTAGGGCATGTGATATTCGGGAATGGGTTTACTAGATTCTCAGGTCCCTTAACATGGCTCACTAGAAAGAATGCGAGGTTTGAATGGTCTGATGAATGTGAGCAGATCTTTCAGGAGTTGAAATAGCGGTTAGTTACTGCTCTGGTGTTGGCTATTCCATCAGGAGAGGATGGATTTGTCATTTACAGTGATGCGCCTCAAAGGAGGCTCGGGTGCGTGTTGATGCGGCACGGGAGAGTTATTGCTTATGCATCCAGGCAACTTAAAGAATATGAGAAGGAGAAGAACTATCATGTGCATGATTTAGAGCTAGTTGCAGTGGTATATGCTCTCAAGATCTTGAGGAAAATGTAAAATCTTCAGGGACCACAAAAGTTTGAAATATTTCTTTACTCAGAAAGAACTGAATATGAGGTAAAGAAGATGGCTGGAAATCATTAAAGATTATAACTGCACTATTAGGTACCACCCAGGGAAAGCAAATGTGGTAACTGATGCATTGAGCCGAAAGTTAGTGGGAGCAGTATTGTCAGCAGTAGAAATTCAGATGATGAAGCTTTGAGGTTCTATGCCAAACTATGCGTTCCTGCAGACGCCAAGATCAGGAGGAAGATCTTCGAGGAGGCTCATAGATCCATTTACACTATTCATCCATGTAGCATGAAAATGTATCAGGATCTATGTGAATTCTTTTGGTGGAGTGGCATGAAGAGGGAGATTGCTCAATTCGTGTAACAATGCTAGACGTTCCAGTAGATAAAGGTTTAGCACCAAAGACCGGCAGGGTAGATGCTGCCACTCCACACTTCTGAGTGGAAATGAGATCATGTTTCCATGGACTTCATGATAGGGCTACCGCTAGTGCGGTAGGGACAAAAAGCTATATGGGTGGTCGTAGATTGGCTAACAAAGACCGCTTACTTTATCCTTATCAAAGTCAACTATTCTATTGACAGACTGGCACAGTTATACATTCAGGAGATAGTGTGCTCTCTTGGTGTGCCAGTATCCATATTCTCAGACCGAGACTCCCGATTTACTTCACAGTTTTGGAGGAGTTTTCAGGAGGCTATGAGGTCACAGTTAGCATTCAGCACCGTTGAAAACTAAGATGTAGTCCTAAAAGGGGGGGTGAATTGGATTTAAAAATTTTATCTTAATTCCTTTTGAAACTTCTTAACCTCTTTTATTTATTTTAACCAATTCTTGACTTGTTTGTTTAATTTATCAATCACACAAGAACTTAGTTCCTTTAATACACTCAACAACACAACTATTTAAACAATCAAGTAACCAATCAATCAACCAAACTGATTATCCAATGAAACACAATATCCAAACCAAGATATATAAGATACAAGATTTCAGCTTTTGTTTGTTTGCAGACCTATTCTTAATGCAATCCCTTTGATAATGAATTAGCTTTCTCAAAATGATTTTCAATAAACAAATTCACACTCTTTCCAAAATTCAAAATTCAAATAACCTCTTAGTTAATTTATCTTTGGGTGTTAACCAACTAACGTACTCCCTTATGGTTTCTGCAAAGTATGTTTTAACCAACGTACTCCCTTTCGATTTCTATAACCCAAATCAAATTTAGACTTTAAGTTTACTTGATTTCCAATTATACGTAGTATATATGATTACAAATTAAATCATCCACGCAATTTATATGTGCTGAAAATAAAAAGTAAGGGAAAGAGAGAGTGAGACCAAGATTTTTATGAGGTTCGGCTTATACCAAGCCTAAGTCCTCTCCTTTGGAAAACCACCAAAGGATTCACTAAAATCAGTTCTTTTGCCGAGCGTAACAACATCATTTACACACTTCTTTAGTAAGCTACAGCTCGCCTCTTCAAACAATATACACTCGTTCGGTCACTCCTTCAATTAGTCTTGAGCAACACCTCTCTAAGTGATATCCCCTCGCTTAGCCAACGATCCGAACCCCTCAAATCGTCCAAGAACTACAAAAGATATGAAGTAATCTCTGCTTACAATAGCACTCTCAAAACAGAGTAGATTAGTACAATTTCAGCTCTAGGTACTTTAACAATTTAAATACCAATAAGAAATAGAATCGAAACTCAAGAGTAGAATTCACCAAGGGTTCCTTTGTGATTTGAGAAAACTTAGTATGAGAACCTTAGGTTGGTGTTTTAGCAATTCAGGTGATTTCCCTTCAGCAAGAGTTTGAGTAATATAGAGCTTTGAGAGAGATTGAAAGATTTGATGCAAGTATGTTGTGTGATTTCTTGTATGTTTGAATTATTGGGATTAAAGGAGTATTTATAAGCAATCTAGGATTAGCTTCCTTGTTCCCCAAGTGACTTGGAGTGCCCACCAAGTTTTTATGATGTTCATATTTGAAAACCCAATTTTTAAAATTTTCCCGTTGGATTTTTAAAAATTCAAAACCCGTGGGGTCAATCGGCTTGACAGACGACTAGGTAGTATATTTCCACAGGGTCAATCGACTAGATAGGCGCTTGACACACTTCTTTCTTCCATAAATTAAAATCAGGAAATAATGAGTTGGCTGGCGTGACACAGTTCATTTTGGGTCAGTTGGCTAGGTACTGTCTGTCAGCTAGGTACTTTCAATTTATTAAGTCAGTCGGCTAGGCAACTAATTTTTCTGTTGTTTCTCTATCAGTTGGTTGACTGAACCAGAATGTTTCTGGTTAGTCGACTGGGCAGACCTCTTACTGATTTTTCCTTTTTGGTTTTCCAAATTTAGTTTTGCTCACATGTTTTGATCTTCTATAAAACATTTTTTGGGGTTTTAAAGTAGGTCTCTAAGTCCATGTATTTCCCCTAAAGAGCTTCAACAATATTTCAAAAGATATTTAAATATTAAAGAACTCACATAAAGACTTCTAAGCTATCTGTGATTCTTAAACACTTTAAGTCTTCATGCTTTGGTCTTTTTCTCGTCTTCAAGCATTAAGATACTTTAAGCTTTTCATTGAGTTCTCTTTAATATCCATGCTCTCATTATCTTCAAGTTTTATTTTTTTTATGCTTAACTACTTGGAGAAGCTTTCACTTGACTTGTCTTTGATTTCCGGCTTTTATCCATGACAAATGTGAGTGTTGAGTTATGTATTCCGAAAATAGAGTCACTTAATAGCACATGTTAAAATATCTTCATTTGTTATCATCAAAACAAGATTTTAAAGCCAAGTTGGGCCAACAATCTCCCCCTTTTTTATGATGACAAATGAGCAGCAAAGATGAGGATAAACTCCCCCTTACTTTATGCATTCTTTAACATGAGATATCAAATACGTATAGCATATGGAGATGTTCAATATGCTCAAAGTCATAAATATTCCACAAATCAATTCCATATTCCATACACATCATTCCATACATCATACATCACCATAAATACACACATCAACATAAATATTCCGTACATAATATAACATACATTTCATTTCCGTACATAATATAACATACATTTCATTCCATACATAGTACTTCCATCTAACACTTCCATCTTTGCTTTTCACAAAATCTCCCCTTTGGACATCAATCAAAAAGAAGGGGAAATAAACAAGTAAAGCTACCAAGCTAAGTGTTTTATCATATTACATACCGAAATACAAGAAAAAAATTACAAAAGCCAGATTTTTAAGAAATACATTAGTTTTCATCATCTTCAGTTGCATTCCCTTCTTCATCATCTTTGCCTTCTTCAGAACCATGCTCCTCTTCTGTATCTTCCTCATGATCACCATCACCATTTTTGGAGTCCTATTCGTCACTTCCATCATTACTAGCAGGAGCAGAACTAATATCATAGGGATGAGAGGAACTGGCTAAGTGTTTCTCAATGCGACCCAATCGGTCATCAAGAGAGGAATAATTTTCTTGAAGAGTTGAGAAGTTGGTTTGAAAGGACTGGATTCCCATTTGCATGTTTTGACTAAAGCTTGTGAATTATTGGTAAAATGGATTAAACCATGCAGGAGGACTGGTAACAGGAGGAGGTGGATGTGCTTGACCTCTGCTACCCTTAAGAATCCATCCATCATCATATTTTTCATACCCCATTAATTTATGAGTTGTGGAATTAAAAAAATGTTATAGTGGGTACATTTTACAAAGAGATCGGAAGATGACGATATTTGAAGTTTTGCAAAAAGCATATTTAGGATGCCTCCATAAGGAAGGGTAACTTATCGTGCATTTACACGTGATAGCATCCATTTTAGCATAAGGCTTGGCAGGTCTAGTTTCTTGCCTTTGAGCAAGCACTAGAGGACAAAGCAATTGCAATATGAATTATAGGAATGGGATCTAGCTTGAGGGAGGATATTACATGTAATGATTTTTTTTGCAAAATTTGAGCCTGGAGATTCAAATGCTTATATAATGAAGGACTATCAAAAGACACGGGTGCGTGTTCTAATACCAAAGGAAGAAATTCTTTTAGAGAGAAGTCTTGTTCGAGAATCCAAGATGTGCCAAAATTAGGACATTCAAAATCGTCATTGGGAATTTTAAAAATTTTAGCAAGAGATTTGGGAGTGAGAGCTATAGATTTTCCCATTACATTGGTCGAAAGCTCGTGCTCTTCTCTAACAAGTTTGGCGTAGAAAATTTTGATAAGATTTGGGAAGTGTCCCTTAGCTTGAAAGAGTGCAAAATTTTTCCATCCTAGGACTTCGAATAATGAAGTGATATGTAGAAAATCAGAGGTGAAGAAGGAAGTGCCAAAAACTTTACCTAGCAGTGGTTCCGTCATGCTTAGATGATTGTGATAGAAACTCTTGGCGTGTGGGGCTACAAGCCATTGCTCAATGACCGGATCTTCAGTGTGTTGAGACAAAGTGGAAGGTTCTTACTTCCAACTAATTTGATCCTCGACATTTTGAAGTTTCTTAGTGGAAGAATGAAGATGGTAGTGATGGATTTCGGAAATGGAAGATGGGATTTGGTGGTTTTTGGAGGAGAATGAGCTAAGGAAAGGAAGAGGACAAAAGCAAGGAAGAGGAGAAACTCTAATTTAGTTTGCTGCCAACTCGAATGACTTGTGTTTTTATAAATAAAGTTAGGATTTTTTCGTCAGTCAGTCGGCTAACTACAGGGTCAATCGGCTGACTGCTCTTTGTTTTAGAAACCACAGCTCAATCAGTCGACTGGGTCTTGAGCCAGTCGGTTAATAGCAATGCTTCTCTTTATTTCTTTGTTCAGTTAGTCGATTGAGCCTGTAGTCGGTCGGCTGACTATGAACTCTTTCTTAATTTGACTTTTTATTCAATTTCTATGTTGTGCAATAGGCCAAGCTCTCTTCAAATTTTCTTTTCTTTTGATTTCATTTAAACATTCAAACTTCATGTATCCTAATACTTTTTATTTTATGCCTGGTATGATTTTAGGCCAACAATTTTTTTGAGTTTCAATAAGATAAGCTTTTTAACCTTATTTTCTATTTCAATTTATTTAATATATTTGAATGATGTTCCATAGATTCAATATCCATTGAAGTTGAAGAATTTAGTATTTCATTTTTGGTACCCATATTTTCTTGGATCCGGATGGTTTAACAAGGGATGTTTCTTTAATTTTCCAAACTTATTTAGTCTTCACACCCTTACTTTTAAATGGACATTCAAAGTTATATGTCCCTTTTTCTTACGTTGATAGCATATGGTATTAGTGTAGACATTAGAAGATGTTCTAGCATAATTAAGCCATGTAAAGATTCTTTTTCTTTTTATTTTCAACCCCATTAAATCCAATGTCTTCTTTGTTTAAGTTCATCCTTTGTGAGCCTATCATCTTGTCAAAGTTTTCATTTCCTTTTGTGAGGTTGTAAATAATCTTTTATTTATCTTCAATTTGATTTTTGAGATGATTTATCTCACTATCTTTCTCGTCATCAACCTTCTTTTGTGATTTCTCTAATTCTTGAGATAATTTTCTAATTTTATCCTCTAATTCATAAATATATATGTCTTTCTCATATTCCGTAGAGGATAGGGATCGAAGGTCTTCTATCATCTTTTCATTCTTGCTTTCTAATTTCTTGATTTTAAAATAGTTTTTTCTTTTTCAGAAAGATTTTTAGCTTCTAATTCTTTTATTGCAGTTTCATACTTATTTTCTATTTTCTTGAGTTTTGAATCTATATCATTTTCAGCAATCTTACTTGATTCTAGCTCTTTCATTATTCCATCAATCTTGTTTTTCAATGATGTGTTTTGTTTAGTTACTTTAATTAGCATCTTATGTACTTTGAATAAATCATTTTGTAATTCATCATAAGATGGCATACACTCATCATTGGATTCATTTGATGAATCACTACAAGAATTATTTAAGGATTTGGATGAGGAGCTTTCCTCATCGTCCCATGCCATAAAGCAAGTGTAAGCAACCTCCTGGTCACTTGATTTACATTCCGAACTACTTGTACTATCCCAAGTAGTGGCTTTCATGACCTTTTTGTTTTTCTTCTTAGACTCTTTCTTTAGTAAAGGACATTCCAATTTTATATGTCCAACTTTATTGCAATTATAACATGTAGGGGTTTTATTTTTAGATTTATTTTTTCTAATTTCTTCTTTTGATTCGGAGTCTTGGTTTCTTCTTTTGAATTTATTTTTCCTTCTAAGGATTTTTGCAAGTTTCTTAAATATGAAGGCTAGTTCAGCTTCATCCATATCTTCTTCACTACTAGAGTTTTCTTTTGAGGCTTTGAAGGCTATTGTTTCTCGGGCTTTGGTTATTTCACTCCTTTCATTCATTGTCATTTCGTATGTGAGTAGAGAACCTATTAGCTCATCTAAGGAGGTGTTTTTCAAATTTCTTCCTTCCATTATGGCAGTGGCTTTTGGTTCCCATATAGGTGGCAACCCTCTAAGAATTTTTCTTATCATCTCATACGTAGTGTAGGTTTTTCCTAAGGCAGTTAGGGAATTTATTATGTTAGTGAACCTAGTGTACATGCTAGTTATAGATTCATCTGGGTTCATCTTAAAAGTTTCATATTCGCTTGTAAGCATATCAATCCTATTATCCCGAACATCTATAGTGCCTTCGTAAGTGACTTCTAGCTTGTCCCATATTTCCTTAGTCGATTTGCAAGTCATTACTCTATTAAATTCATTAGCATCTAAAGCACAATACAAAGCATTTATGGCACTTGAATTTATTTGAAGCATTTTGTAGTCTATATCGGTCAAGTCCGTTTTCTCTTTAGGAATTTGTTTTCCATCCACTATTTTTGTAGGAATTATATCTCCATCCATAACAACTTCCCATGCTATCCAATCCATATGTTGAAGATAGATTTGCATTTGTTTTTTCCAAAAAGTGTAGTTATGTCAACAAAAGATAGGAGGCCTAGTTGAAGATTGCCCCTATCCAAAGGGAGCTATGCCTATGTGAGCCATTAAGATCTTTTTATAGCTACTAATTAAGATTTGCTATAACCCCGCTCTAATACCAATTGAAAACTAAGATGTAGTCCTAAGAGGGGGGTGAATTGAATTTAAGAATTTTCTCTTAATTTCTTTTGAAACTTCTTAACCTCTTTATTTCTTTAAACCGATTCTTGACTTATTTTTTTAATTTATCAATCACACAAGAACTTAGTTCCTTTAATACACTCAACAACACAACTATTTAAACAATCAAGTAACTAATCAATCAACCAAACCGATTATCCAATCAAACACAATATCCAAACCAAAATATATAAGATACAAGATTTCAGCTTTTGTTTGTTTGCAGGCCTATTGTCAATGCAATCCGTTTGATAATGAATTAGCTTTCTCAAAGTGATTTTCAAAAAAAACATTCGCACTCTTTCCAAAATTCAGAATTCAAATAACCTCTTAGGTAATTTATCTTTGGGTGTTAACCAAGTAACGTACTCCCTTATGGTTTCCGAAAAGTATGGTTTAACCAATCTACTCCCTTCCGGTTTCCGCAACCCAAATCAAAATTAGACTTTAAGTTTACTTGATTTCCAAATATACGTAGAATATATGATTACAAATTAAATCATCCATGTAGTTTATATATGCTGAAAATAAAGAGTAAGGGAAAGAGAGAGTGAGACTGGCATTTTTACAAGGTTCGGCCTATACCAAGCCTACGTCCTCGCCTTTGGCAAACCACCAAAGGATTCACTAAAATCGGTTCCTTTTTCAGGAAGAACAACACTTTTTACACACTCCTTCAGTAGGTTAGAGTCCGCCTCTCCAAACGATATACCCTCGTTCGGTCGCTTCTTTAATTAAGTTGGAGCAGCACCTCTCTAAGCAATATCTCCTCGCTTAACTAATGATATGAACACCTCGAATCGTCCAAGAAGTACAAAATATATGAAGTAATCTTTGTGTACAATAGCACTCTCCAAATAGAGTAGATTAGTACAATTTCAGCTCTAGGTACTTTAACAATTTAAATACCAATAAGAAATAGAATTGAAGCTCAAGTGTAGAATTCACCAAGGGTTCCTTTGTGATTTGACAAAAATCAGTATGAGAACCTTAGGTTGGGGTTTCAGCAATTCAGACGATTTCCCTTCAACAAGAGTCTAAGCAATATGGAGCTTTAAGAGAGATTGAAATATTTGATGCAAGTATGTTGTGTGATTGCTTGTATGTTTGAATTCTCTAGATTAAAGCAGTATTTATAGGCAATTTAGGATTAGTTTCCTTGTTCCTCAAGTGACTTGGAGTGTCCACCAAATTTTTATAACGTTCATATTTGAAAAATCAAAATTTGAAATTTTCCTATTGGAATTTTAAAAAAGTCAAAACCCGTGGAATCAATCGGCTTGATAGTTGACTAGGTAGTGTATTTCCATAAGGTTAGTCGGCTGGACTGGCGGCTAACACCCTTTTGTCTTCCAAAAATTAAAATCAGGAAATAGTGAGTTGGCTGGCATGACACTGTTCATTTTGGGTTAGTCTGTAGTAACCGAGAGATATCATAGTATTTAAATAATAAAATAAGAGGTAAAAAGGAAAATGTAACAGGGCCTCATCGACGAGTACAGAGGGTTTGTCAATGAGAGGATATCGAGAGGATATTTTGGCAATTCTGAATTTTGTCGACGAATTGCCTTCTAGACCTTGTAAACGAGGTGACATGGCTCGTTGATAAAGGCTAGTGTATAAATAGGCCAAACTTCATTTGTTTTGGCTGAAAATTGGCGCATGAAACACTTCCTCTCTTCTCCCTTAGTCCCTTCACCCTTTTCTCTTAATTTCTGGGCCTGTTCTCCGCCGGATCGACTATTCGAGGCCACCACGACACTTTTGGGGATGTTCTCTGCATATCTTTTGGAGTGGGTCGTTGGTGGGATAAGCTTGAAATTCATCCCAGATTCGAGGTAAGGCTTTTTATTTGGAATTTGGCTTTACCATATTTAAATGAAAATGTTATATATGAAGAAATACTAAAGTTTAGTTTTAGGAGATTTTGTTTTCAGGGTGTTGAATGGGAAACCCTGAAGGTACATGATAGATTATTTTATGGGCTTTTCAGGAATCAGGAAAGGGGATAAACTAAGCTAGTTGTTTTATGAAAATATATGTATAATCGTATAGCTTCTGGTTTCAGGAAAATATATATATGTATATGCATTATGTTGGGACATACTGTTATAAATGACGATATGTTCTGAATATACAAAATACCCAATTTGTGTGGCATGAGTAGAGTTTATTATGAAATACTATTTTTTGGAAAAATGATAAATGATACAAAGTTTTATATGATATACCAGTGTACGGGCCGAGGATGTTCTCACATGATATGCCGGTGTACGGGCCGAGCATGTTACATGTTATGTCGGCGTACGGGCTAAGCCATTTATATGATATGCTGGCATACGGGCCGAGCTCCTTATTGGTATGTGATACGGCATACGGGTCATGATTGATAAAATATGAAATGCTGGCATACGGGCCGATGATTTTCTCTTTATATATGAAATGTGATATGATGATATTGAATTAACAATTATTATTATGGAATAGCAATGTATCAAAATTTGGAATATGTTATATGTTATTAGAACCTGGTTGGCTTGGTTTAGGCTTGCACTTGCACGGTACCGTAGCTATGTGTTCATGATCATCATGAAATTGTGTTATCGGTGTCGTACGAGGTAGCATGAGGATGCATAGTCGATGTGGTTTATTGAAGTGTTGGTACCCTTGGTGTACGGACCAGGTCTGGCAGACCCAGAGTACTTACAGACTGTACTTTTGACTTGGCAATGGTTGGCCAACCATTGTCAGGTCCTGTCTTTAGGCCACACAACCCAGTCATGTGGGGGTAAGACATAACACCAACTAGCTAACCTTCTGGGGTGATGATTATGTATATTTTCCCAGATATGATACAAACAGTTTAATTAATATGTTTATGTATGATTTATGTATAATGCGGAAAAACTCATGTTACCACACACTGGTATTAGTTTATTTTCCCTTATTGAGAGGTGTCTCACCTCAAATTATGTGACCATTTCAGGAGCCCCTGATAGGAGAGCGGATAAAGCTCTGCTGAGGTAGTTATAGCTAGTCTGCCTTTCTAAAGGGTAGGTGTTTTCGTAGGGTTGGATGGATTTTATGGAAAATGAACCTATGACTTCTTTTGGGTTGTAAATATAATTACAATGGATGTAGTAACTCTAGTATTGTGATAGATGGTGTTGCGTGTATGGTATTATTAGATGTTTATAATTTTATGTTTTTTGCTGCTTTGGCTTCCGTATTGTATTTCTGATGTATCTCTGGTACCCATGGCTTCAAGTTAATTATAATCTGCTGAGTTGGTTATATTGGTTTTTATTATATTATGATATGGAAAAAAAAATATAGGAATTAAGCAAATCCTTACAATTTGGTATCAGAGCCTAAGTTGCTAGGTTCTGTAGACTTTAGAGTGCAGCGAAAACAATACCAGAGCATAGGAAGAGGATTTCAGGTTTTGTTTTAAAGTCTAGAGGTAGAAATTCTGTGGTGGCTTCTGTGTTTTTCTGAGGTGACAATTTTAGGAAAACCATAGTAAACTATTGTCGAGTTGTGTTCCTAGAAGGTAGGGTTGGAAATAGGAATGAGTTGAGGAAGTTAAGATGTGGAACTATGTTAGGTCTGTATAGCTATAAGTTTAGGATTCCTAAGTTATGTTTATTGGTTTTAAGGATGGATCCAGGAGGTAGTGCCCATGCGAGTGGTAGTGATGGAGCAGGGCCCTCGAGTGTAGTCGGGACCAATTCTAACGCAGTACTTCGCAGCGTGGCTCAGCAGCTTATGGCTAAGATTGCTAGGAGCTCCAGAGAGTAGGGTGGTCCGTCTGTAGGCCATGGGTGCACTATAGAGAAGTTTACTAAGATGAATCCACCAGCATTTTTAGGGGAAGTAGATCCTGCAGCTACCAAGAATTGGATGCAGGAGATCGAGAAATTTTTGGCAAGTCTTGGCGATGCTACAGTGTATGGAGGAATAGAGAGTCCTCTTCACCACCTATAAACTAACAGGAGAGGCCGAGAGGTGGTGTACTGCTATAAGACTTGTGGAGCGGTCGAGGACGATGCCGATAGCCATGACATAGGACTGGTTTAAAGAGTTATTCTTTGACAGGTATTTTCCAGCTACTGTCAGGGAGGCTATAGGGGAGGAGTTCCTCAGTTTGAGGTAGAGAAAGTTATCCATCCAGTAGTATGTAGCACGATTTATAGAGCTCTCTCGCTTCACTCCATATATTGTTCCTGATGAGGTGAAAAAGGTGAGATAGTTTGAAAGAGGATTAAGGAAAGGTATATTCAAGCAAGTGGTAGTTCTAAAGATTCAGAATTTTTCTGAGTTAGTTGATAGAGCAGCCTTGGAAGAGGTTGGTGAGCATATGGATGTAGAGGATCAGGGACAAAAGAAGAGATCTGCATCTTTTGGCTACTAGGAGGGTCCTAGACAGGGTCAGTGGAGGTGAGGAAATTATGGCAGAGGATGGAGGCAGGAGACTGGGGATCGTGTGGTTCAGACAGTGCAGAATCCTCCCGTCTGTCAAGCTTGTGGGAGGAGACAATGGGGAGAGTGTCGAGTAGGGAGAGTTTTCTGCTATCGCTGCAGTTGAAAAGGACATCTGGTGCGAGATTTCTCTACACCACCAGATGACGCTCCGGCTCCCAGACCCTACAAAGGACGATATCAGGCGCCACATGGAGGCCAACAGAGGACTATAGCTCCAGCCAAAGTTTTTGCTTTGACGCTGGGTGAATTTGAGATAGCCGGTGACGTGGTGACAGGTATGGTTAGCATGCTTTTGTTTAAAGTTATTCTATTATTTGATTCAGGAGCCACACACTCGTTTGAGTCTCTAGAGTGCACTAGACTATGTGGGGCAAAAACACGGTTGTTAGATACTGAATTGTTGGTATCCACATCGAGTGGGTCGGCAGTGAGGTGTAGTAGGGTGCTCCGGGGTTGTTTAGTTGATATACAGGGGAAAATCTTGTTTGTTGATTTAATAGTACTGGATATGCATGGGTTCGATGTAATATTTGGTATGGATTGGCTAGCATCTAATATTTCCAACATAAATTGCCATGTATGAGAAGTGATATTCAGACCTCCAAGAAAAGCGAAATTCAAATTTATAGGATCACGAGTGCAATCCCTGCCTTAGTTAGTTTCAGCTTTTCAGGCAAGGAGACTACTATTGAGTGGTTGTCAAGGATTTGTGGCATTTGTGAAGGAAATGTCAGGGAATGAATTGAAGCTCACTAGTTTGCCTGTGATAAAGGAGTATACAGATTTTTTTCCAGATGAGTTACCAGTCTTGCCACTTGATCGTGAGGTAGATTTTTCTATTGATCTGCTTCCAAGTATAGTGTCGATTTCTAAAGTACCTTATCGAATGGCGCCAACAAAGTTGGTAGAATTGAAGAATCAATTGCAAGATTTTCTTGATAAGAGCTTCATATGACCTAGTGTATCTCTGTGGGGAGCTCCAATATTATTTGTGAAGAAAAAGGACGGGTCTATGAGGATGTGTATAAATTACAGGGAGATTAACAAAGTGACAATCAAGAGCAAATATCCTCTACCCCGTATAGATGATTGGTTTAATGAATGCTCCTACAGTATTTATGGACTTGATGAATAGAGTTTTCCACCAATACTTAGACCAGTTAGTTATTGTTTGTATTGATGATGTACTGGTCTATTCGAGCAGTTATAAAGAGCATGAGACGCACTTGAGGCAGGTTCTATAGATGTTCAGGGAAAAGAAGTTATACACCAAGTTCAGTAAGTGTGAATTTTGGATTGAGAAGGTCGTGTTTTTGGGGCATGATATTTTAGGAGATGGTATATTTGTGGATCCTAGTAAAATTGAGGTGGTAGTGAATTGGGCTAGATCGAGGAACATTTAAGAGATTAGGAGTTTCTTGGGATTAGCTGGGTATTACCGTCATTTTGTTGAGGGGTTCTCAACATTATCAGGACCTTTGACATGACTAATTAGGAAGAATGTCATATTTGAATGGGACGATAGTTGTGAGCGGAGTTTTTAGGAATTGAAGTAAAGGCTTGTCATGACATCAGTTTTGGTTATCCCATCAGGGGGGGGGGGGAAGGTTATGTCATTTACAGTGATGCGTCCTTGAAAGGACTTGGCTGTGTATTGATGCAGCATGGCAAGGTGGTAGCATATGCTTCCAAGTAGTTGAAAGAATATAGAAAGAACTACCCTACACATGATCCTGAATTGGTTATAGTGGTAGATGCATTAAAAATTTGGAGGCATTACCTACACAGCGAGCGGTGTGAGATTTTCTCCAACCACAAGAGTTTAAAATACTTCTTCACTCAGAAAGAATTGAATATGAGACAAATAAGGTAGTTAGAGTTAATTAAGGATTTTGATTATATTATCAGTTACCACATAGGGAAAGCAAATGTGGTAGCTGATGCGTTGAACAGGAAGTCTGGGGAATCAGCGTTTGCGGCTATGGAGATCCAGTATCCGATCGTGATGGACCTGGAGAGACTCAGCATTGAATTTGTCGAGAGTGATCCTCAGGTATGTATTGCTAGTTTAGTAGTGCAACCTACTCTACAGGGAAGGGTTAAAGCCGCTCAGAAGGAAAACCCGAAATTAGCAGAGGTGATGGATAGAGTGTAGAGTGGTTAAGGGCAGGAGTTCAAGTATTGCAGATGATGGAGCTTTGCGGTTCCGTTCCATATTAATATCAGGAAGACTATTTTATAGGAGGCTCACAGATCTTTGTACACAGTTCATCCTAGTCTTATAAAAATGTATAGGTATCTACGAGAGTCATCTTGGTGGAATGGTATGAAGAAAGAGATTGTCGAGTATGTAGCTCGCTATTTGATGTGTCAGCAGATAAAAACTAAGCACCAGAGGCCGGTAGGGCAGTTGCAGTCATTATTTATCTTAGAGTGGAAATGGGATCATATATCTATGGATTTTGTGTCAGGACTGCCGACGGCATTGCATTGTTGACCACTTGACTAAGACCGCCCATTTCTTACCTATCAAGATCAGCTACTCCCTCAATCATTTGGCAGAGATTTATATTCAGGGGATAGTTCGTTCTCACGAGGTGCCAGTATCTATTGTGTCTAATCGAGACCCACGTTTCACGTCACCTTTCTGGAAAAGCTTGTAGGAGGCTTTGGGGTCTTAGTTATCTTTTAGCATGACATTCCATCCTCAATCAGATGGGCAGACTAAGAGGACAATACAAATACTAGAAGATATGCTCTGAGCATGCGTATTAGATTTTGGGGGTAGTTGGACTCAGTTCATGCTGCTGGTGGAATTTGCATATAATAGTAGTTATCAAACCAGCATTGGCATGGCACCGTTTGAAGCATTTTATAGTAGGAGATGTCGTTTTCCTTTATTTTGGGATGAGATGGGTGAGCGGCGAGTTGTGGGGCCAGAGCTGGTACAGCAAGTGTGTGATAAAGTTCGACTCATCAAAGATAAGATCAGTGCAGCTCAGATCCGACAGAAGAGTTATGCTGATAACCACAATATGAAGTTGGAGTTTGATGTTGGTGACTATGTATTTTTGAAGATAGCTCCGTTAAAAAGGGTTATGAGGTTTGGGAGGAAGGGTAAGCTTAGCCCTAGATTTATTGGCCCATTTGAGATTCTAGATAAAGTGGGGATGATTGCCTACAGGTTAGCTTTACCACATGTGCTATCCAGGATGCACGACGTATTCCACGTTTCTATGTTGAAGAAATACATCTCAAACCCTTCTCATATTATCAGTTATAGTGAATTAAAGCTTAGCGATTCATTTGTTTATGAGAAAGTACCAGTACAGATTCTGGATAGGAAAGTATAGGAGTTACGTAATAAGAAGATTCCTTTGGTAAAAGTTTTATGGAGAAATCACGTGATAGAAAGGCTTCTTGGGAATCCAAAGAACAAATAAGGTAGAAGTATCCGCAATTATTCCAAGAAGTTTGACCAGGTAAAATATAAGTAGTCACGTAATAATTCTTTTGTAGGTACATGTAATAGTTAATTAGTTAGTAGTATTTTGATTTTGGGGGAAATTTTCTTTTGTATATGTAATCTCCCAAGACTTAGAATGTAACCACGGTATTCCTCCACCATAAGTGAGGGTATGTAATAAAATAAGTAGACTCTGTTACTCTTAAGGGATGATGAATTACATGAATAGCAAATTTCAAGGACGAAATTTCATAAGGACGGGAGAATGTAGTGAACCAGAGAAATTATAGTATTTAAATAATAAAATAAGAGGAAAAAAGGAAAATGTAACAGGGCCTCGTCGACGAGCACAGGGGGTTCGTTGACGAGATAACATGAGGGTCTCATCGATGAGGGAGCATTTCGTTGACGAGAGGATACCGAGAGGATATTTTGGTAATTTTGAATTTTTACGACGAGGGGAGAGTTCGTTGATGAACTGCCTTCTAGACCTCGTTGATGAGGTGACATGGCTCGTCAATGAATGCCAGTGTATAAATAGGCCAAACTTCATTTTTGGCTGAAAATTGACGCACGAAACTCTTCCTCTCTCCTCCCTTCATCCCTTCACCCTTCTTTCTTAATTTTTGGGTCCGTTCTTTGTGGGATCAACGATTCGAGGCCACCATGACACTCCTAGGGAAGTTCTCTACATATTTGTTGGAGTGGATCGTTAGTGGGGGGAGATTGTTGACTCTGTGAGTCCAATCCTGTTTTGATAATGACAAATCACTTGATATTTGATCTGTGCATTGAGTTTGTGACCAGGATTTACACTGAGCATGCACAGAAAGAAAACGAGTCATGGATGCCATAAAGTAAAGCTTATACGTATTAGAAAGTACCATGGAACTCAAAGAGTATAAGAATCAAGATGCAAGCGGCAAAGTTCAAGAATGTCTTGGGAATGGGTATTTAGAACTCATGTATCTACATTTTCGTATGATTTATCTTGAGGCTCAATATAACTTAGAATGATTTTAGGATTCATGCATTTCTTATACATCATTAGAGTACTTACTTGGGCTTAGAAATGTGTTTAAAATCATGAAAACTTGTTTTGTAAAAGACTTAAGCAAATAATCAAAGTAGAATTTTAAATTGGAAATGAATATGTGTGAAAAGGGGGACTTCGGTAGCCTGAAGTTACCCTCAGGCACCTGAAGAATTTCTTTGGTAGCCTGAAGATTAATTTTGGTAGCTTGAAGAATTAAATGAGAAAGACAGAACCTGGCAGAGGTACCTCGATCGCCTGACCTTGGAACCTCAGGCGCCTGAAGTCGAGTTCGGTTGCCTGAACTCGCGAGAAAGCCTGAAAATCAGTTCTTTATTAAAAAGACATGCGAGGTATCTTATTGATCCAACGACTAAGATCAATTCTAAGGGTAATATACTATATATTATGAATATCTAAACCCTAGAAGAGTGAGAGACACACAAGAAAGAGAAGAACACACCTTGTTGCAAGTTTGTTGATTATCTACTCTTAGTGCTATTCGTTTGCCTACACATCAATCTCATATCTTCAAGCTTGGGCAAATCAATTCATATTTTCAAAGGGAACTTGTTTACTCTACTGTACTTCAATCTAGTATTGAGGTTTGATCTTTCAAGTTATTAGTCTTGTGATTTTTACATATCATCTCATTGGTTGTTCTTGACTAGTATTGAAAAGTATTGATCTTGAGTGTGCTTTTTGTACAAAAAATAATTTTCTAAGAGATCATTACTTGAGAAAGTTTATCTAACTTGGTAGATTAAATTTTGGTTCAAGAGTATATAAATATACATATATTGTCTCAAAGGGCTTCTTATTAAAAAACCTAGTTTTTTATTAAAAGAGTGATCTTGAAAGCATCTTTATATATACCAAGCTATTTTAAACAAGATCATTATTTGTTTTATGGTGTGTGACTCATTGAAAGTTTTGATTCAAGTGTGTGGTTTCTAAAAGGATCTATCTTTAGATACATTAGAACTTGATTTAATATCCTTGATACTTATAACTATAATTTTAATTAAGGGATATTTTTCTGCAAATTAATATACTAAGTTTTGTGGTTGAGTACTTGAAATAGAACTTTGTGATTTTGATTGAGTGTATATTCAAGACAAAGTTTTTTCCAACAAGCTCATTTCAATTATATAAGTGTGCATTTTTGCAAAGCTAACCAAGAACCCTAGATTATTCCAAAACGTTTTGAATTTATCTTAACTTGAAAGTTTTGGTTAAAAAGGGATTTGTGTGTTGACGCATATCATACATAAAACGATTTTATCATTTTTATGATTCATGAGCTTCAAGTTATATCTTATGTCAATGTTTTAGGAATTTGAATTGTACTCACCAACTTTTGTTAGAAGCATTGTTTTTGAGTGTTTTTTTCAGATTCTATTGTATACGCGGTTCGGTGTGTGAACCGGTGTGAGAGGAGAGAGCTGTATCTCTTATAAGTAGTAGAGTAGGAGGAAGCTATGCCTCTTGTAAGCAGCGGATTGTAAGGGAAGCTCCGTCCCACTTTAAGGAGCAGGGTTAGTGAATCCTTGAGTTGTTGCTCAAGGCGAGGACGTAGGCCAAGTAGGCTAAACCTCGTAAAATCGTGGTTGCATTCTCTCTTCCCTTATCTTTTTAATTTTCTGCATCGAATTTCAATTTCCAACTTGCCTGTGTATGTTGAATAATTTCACACCAACTTGATAAGTGATTGGTTAAACTTAGATATAGGGATTGATTGGTAAATAGGTTTCAAAGAATTTTTTAAAATACCCAATTCACCCCCTCCCCCCCCCCCACCCCTTCATTACACCTTAATCAACAATCTTCATTTGTTATTATCGAAACAGGATTGAAAATCCTAGTTAGGCCAACAACCGCTTTTCATCTTCAGACAAATGGGCAGACAAAGAGGATGATCTAGATACTTAAGGATATGCTGCAAGCGTGCATGCTAGATTTTGGGGGTAGTTGGACCCAGTATTTGTCGCTAGTCAAGTTTGTGTACAATAACAGCTATCAAACCAACATTGGGATAGCATCATACAAGGCTTTATATTGTAGGAGGTTTCGTTCTCCATTATGCTGAGATGAAGTGGGAGAAATGCGAGTATTGGGACCATAGTTGGTGCAGTAGGCGTATGATAAAGTTCGGCTTATTAAAGACAGAATCAATGCAGCTCAGAGTTGGCAGAAAAGTTACGCAGAAAATCGCCACTGGGAGTTAGAGTTTGATGTGGGAGATTGGGTATTTTTGAAGGTAGCCCCACTAAGAGGAGTTATGAGATTTAGGAAGAATGGTAAGATGAGCCCTATGTACATTGGCCCATTTAAGATACTTGAGAAAGTGGGGTCAGTTGCCTACCGGCTAGCTCTACCACCAACTTTATCTAGAATTCACGACGTATTTCATGTTTCCATGTTAAGGAAATACGTTCCACACCCTTCCCACGTGATAAGTTATGCGGAGATAGAGCTTAGAGATTCACTTTCATATAAGGAAGCACCAGTACAAATCCTAAACAAGAAGGAACAGGAATTGCGCACCAAGAAAATTCAGTTAGTAAAAGTCCCGTGGAGGAATCATGTCATAGAGGAAGCTTCATGGGAGTTTAAGGAGGAAATCAGACAGAAATACCCACACCTCTTGAGTGGGGTACAGTAATAATCAGTATTGTTCAGATAACGACAGTTTTAATTTATTTGGTATGGAGTGATGAATGTATAGTTGTATTTTAGGTTATATGGTAGTTAGTGTTTTGGTTTTAGGAGAAAATTTTCTTTTATGGGTATAATTGTAATCTCCTAGAACTGCTTGTGTAACCACGGTATTCCTCCACCATAAGTGAGGGTAATTAATAAAATAAGTAGCCCATTCTGTTCAATGGATGATGTTCAATACAGATAGCAAATTTTAAGGACGAAATTTTATAAGGAGGGAAGAATGTTGTAACCCAGATAATTATAGAAATTGAATAATAAAGAAAGGAAAGAGAAAAGAATTTTTCAAAGAGGTTCTGCAGGGGCTCGTCGATGAATAGTCTTCTTAGGCTCGTCAACATGGACACATGACTCGTCGATGAGAATTTACCAAAAATTTGATTCTAGGGCCTGAAACTTGTCGACGAACCCCCTTTTTGGACTCGTCAACGTGGCCACACGACTAGCCACCTATATATAGCCAAAAACTTACTTTCAGCGTAGAAACTCATCCCATTTCACTTTCACTCCCTAAAATTTTGTGCTTTCTGCTTCTCTCTAGGTTTTTGGCCCCGTTTCTCACTGTTTCGATGATCAGAAGCTACCACATTGATCCTGGGAAGATTCTCTACAACATAATTGGAGCAGAAATGATTTGGAAAGTTTAGGAATCATCCCAAAATCAGGGTAAGTAGAATATTTAGGTATTTTCAGTATTAGCAGCCTTTTTTGAGATCGGATTATGTGCCACATGGGATTATACTAGTGTTTTGTGAAGTAACATTGGGGTGTTGTATTTTTAGGATTTGCGTATTTTTGGGACCTTGCAGATATGGGTTAAGGACCCCATCGGGTATCTTTCCAGAAGCCTAGGTAAATTATAGTTTAAAAATTATGGATATATGGAGTTGGGAAAATATGAATGTGATAATTATTCTAGTAAATTCAGTTGTGTGACTGGAAATTATATGGGTGTTATTTCAGGGTGTTGAAAGTTATGAACGTCGTATACGTGAGATTATAAAATAGTATCTAGAGCTAGATAGCCAGGCAAGGGGAATACATGTTATGCCAACTTTATTAGACATTTTACCAATATAACATAGCATTTGATCAGAGCATGAAAATTATACAGTTTTACATAATATATTTATAGAGTTTTATTTAGCTGTGTGGCATGAGAAATACTGGAGTAATATAGAATATTTATGCAGATTTACAAAAACCATAATTATATAGTTTTTTACAGAGTTATGTGATACAACTTATACAATTTTATTTATAGGGCTACGACCATTTCAAGTTTTACAGATTTACAATTACATGATTAAATATGTTATGTTTCAGAACATGATTATATAGTGAATTATAGAACATGATGATATAGTATTTTTATAGAACCATGACTTTACAGCACATTACAAAACCATGATTATATAGTAATTATACAGTACCATGATTATACAGAACATAAAATCATGATATACAGAAATACATATTATACAGAGCATAGAGCCACGATATACAGCATTACAAAGTTACAGAATATACAAATATACAGTCGTTACAGCGTCATGACTATACAGTTGATCCAGAATCATGGTTATTATAGAAATTCATAATCATGGTAAAACAATTAGATTTATATAGAAATATTATTATACAGGATCAGACTCTAATGGAACACAACAGTTTATAGAACACAATACCGTTGCTATACAGTATAGACAGTGCAACCAAATGTCTTAGATAGAGTATGGTACAATCGATTGTGCCCTCAGGTGGAGTTGTGAGCTCCCTGGGGTCAGGACCAGGTGGAGTGAGTCTTTCATGCTATAGTCATCCAGATATGCATACAGTTAGGCTAACATTAGAGGGTCAACCAGTATTTAACCCCACCTACGGGCCGCACAACCCAGTCATGAAGGGATAAGTCATGACATATACTCATCCAGAGAGGAAGTTTATAGATTTATGTATATGTATAGGGTACACATAAAGTAAAGATTATTTATTATAGATAGAAGTACTTTCGAAAAGATAACTCAAAAATTTTCATATCCTAAATGACATAAGCTTGTGTTATTATATAGATGTTTTCTTGATGTATATTGTATATAGTATTAATTAAATGATGTGTTGCCAACTAACGCATATGCCACACACTGGTAATAACATGTTTCTCCTACTGAGAGGTGTCTCACCCCAACATTATTAAACATTTTAGGTAATCCATAGAGGCGAGTAGGGCCAACTCAGAGGTAGAGGTGGTGTTGAGTTGGCACAGTTTTTGGGGTGAGTTTTGGGCTAGTTTGTGGAGCCCATAGTATTTTTGTGAATTTCGGGAAGGGTTATGTATATATGTATGTATGGGTACAGCTAGATATATAGTACTCTGGTATTGTGCTTTGGAATATGTTGGATATATATGTACTTCTGCTGCTTAGGTGTTATATGAAATGCACAGGTTACCATGGTCCCACTCCGAGTCATGATGATGATAGCTATGCTCATGCAAGGTATTAGGAATTATATTGATATAGGAAAAAAAAATGGATGAAAATTTCAAGTCGTTATAGAATATGATATGTTTTATTGGGAAATGTGCAAATTTGTGAATTGAGATATATATACTATTATGAGAATGGAATGTGTATTGAAAGATGAGAAAGAAATAGAAAGTGATGAGAATATTAAAATGTGATATATACCATTATGAGATGAAACATGAATATGAAAATGTGAATATTGCAATGAGAATACTACAATGTGAATACTGAAATGTGAATATGAAAATGTGAATATTGCAATTAGAATACTGCAATGTGAATACTGAAATGTGAATACGAAAATGTGAATATTGCGATGTCAATACTACAATGTGAAAGTTGAAATGTGAATATTGGAATGTGAATATGGATATGTGAATATTGCAATGTGAATGCTACAATATAAATGATGAAATGTGAATACAAAATGTGAATGATGAAATGTGCAAATGAGAACCCTCATGGACAGTTGTTGATAAAGAGCACGGTACCGTTGCTAGTAAGGTGTTAGTGCAACCACATGGTCTCATAGAGAGTATGGTGTGACAGTCAATTGGGCCTTTGGAGAGATGTTGACTGCCCCTGGGTCCGGACTAGGCTGCGGTAGGCCAATCATACTACAAACGGACAGGTAGAGTTCTTATTTTGATCTAACCGGGTTGGCCAACCGCGGTTTTGATTCAGCCTTCGAGCCACACAACCTCGACCATGGGGGGAAGCGTGGCATGGAGAATATCCTCAAGGCAGCCATGAATTACAGACGCACATGTATTGGTTATCGAGGACACTCATGTCCTAGATGATGAAATGGGAAAAAAAAAAAAAAAAAAAACACACAAAAGTGAGTTTAATAACATAAATAAATAAGGCGAAGTAAAACTCTTCGCCTGAGGGCTTACTAAGTAAGGTGAGTGCCCTGATAAGTATTAGTTGTAATCACATCCAAACTGTTCGAGTAAGGTTACAAACGATATCAGAGCAGAGGGGAGTTACATGTATGGGCGTGTAATCTCCCATATCCTCGGGAACTTTCGTTGTTAAATATGAGTTGCATGTGAATGAGTTAAAAAATGGAATTAAATCTTATAAAATCTTGTGTTTTATATCTATATGATCGTGAGTATAATTGGTATATTTTTCTTAAATGGTATTATCACCGAAATGAGAATATTATGATATAACGAAACTCTTATTGCCACACACTGTAAATAATTTATTCCATCTTATTGAGACATGTCTCACCCAAATATCTAATATTTCAGGAAATCGTGACAGACCAGGAGATAGAGCTCCGAGATAGAAGGGAGCCTACACCCTGATAGATAAGGTGAGTGTTTTGAGCTGGGGATGTATATTACCCCTAGGATGTTTTGAGCTGGGTATTTGCATTATGGATGGTTTGAAATTATTGACTTCCTCTACTAGGGTTGTTTATATAAGTTTGACTGATTACTCGATTCCCATTTCGGGTGGGTTATACTGATACGGTATCAGAGACTCTGACGAGGCCGATGTTTGAGTATTGTTGATTTAATTTAAATAAAAGAAATGGTATGAAAATCGGGGAGTCACACAGCAAAGCGCTTGTAACCTCTTCCAAATTCAGGGTTTCTATTCCCTATGTTAGAGTTGTAACTAGATTTTCATACATATAAGATGCAGGTAGGGAACTCAATAGCATCAAAATCTTCTCTTCTTTCTCGAACTTCACATCAACGTGCATCATATCACTTATAATTTGATTGAATACATTGATACGTTGGTTCAAATATGAACCCTCTGTCATCTTAAGTGATAACCCAAGAAATTCAACCAAGCCTCGTCAACGAACATAGGGGCCTCTTCAATGAAGGTTCTTCAGGATCTCGTCAATGAAGACACGTCTCGTCAATGAGAAGATACCGAGGGAGGGTTTAAGGTAGACTAAAACTCATCGATGAGGGTTCAGGTTCGTCGACGAACTTTCTACAGGACTCGTTGATGAGGTGACGTGTCTCATCAACGAACCCAGCTCTATAAATAGCTGAAACTCGAATTTTTGATAGAATTTTTAGCGCAAATCACTCCCTCTCTCTCTCTCTCAAATGCACCCCTCCCCTTCTCTCTTCGATCTCGGCTCCATTTCTCACCGGATCGAAGATCTGAAGTCACCACGACACTCCTAGTGAAGTTCTTTACAAGTCTGCCAGAGCTGATCGTTGGAGAAGTTGGTTTGTAATTCATCCCAATTTCAGGGTTAGGCAATTTATTTAGGATTTTCTTTCCCTATAGTTATAAAAAATGTTGTATGCAGGAAAATACTGATATTTTATTCTGCGGGATGCTATTTTCAGGATATTGAGCTGGGAATCTTGCGAGTATAGGGCCAAAATTCAGTAGGGGTTTTTCTAGAATCTAGGTAAGGGAAATATGTTATGCTAGAGATTTTGTTATATATTTCAAAAGATTATGAATGTATATTTACAAGCATGCAAATCAAGTTAATTTTTCCAGAATATTATGAATATTATTTTATAGCAGAAATTACAGAAATTGAGCATTATATTTTTAGTGTTTAAATGTGTGGCATGAGTTTATTACAATATGGTATGTTGATCATGTAGCATTACAGATATTATATATAGTGTATATAGATATTATATATAGATACTTTATACAGATATTACAAATAGTACAGACAGAAATCACAAATGATACAGACAAATATTATATATAAGTATATATTTTGCTGCTTTTAACATAATTTCAAAAACAACCATAACACTATCATTCTGAGCTGTAATATTTGAGATATCTGACTAAAATATATATATGTATATATACACTAACCTATGCATATAGTATTACACGATATCAGAACCCTGTGGAAATTTCAGACAGATAAATATACAACAAAGTACGGTACCGTTTCTATTACAGAATATAGAGTGCAACCACAAGACTCAGATAGTATGTGGATTCCGTCTAACCGGGCTAGGAGAGATCGCAGTCTCCCCAGTGAGTTGGGTTGAGGTGGCCAGTTAGACAATGATAGACAAGGAGATTGGCCGGAGAGATTGTAGTGGGCTAGATTAGCAGATGTTACAGATATAGATTGACTTGCCTGGTAGGCCAACCAGAGTAAGTCCAGCCTACGGGCCGCACAACCCTATCATGAGGGGTTATATCATAACACACAGATCCCGAGGTACAGCAGAAGTTCCTATGTACAGATATATCACATAGCAGTAGTTTATATTATTATATTAGCAGTATGTTCAGATATCAAACTCAAATACACAACTATACTTTAAATTACATTACATATATTATGTACAGTTTATCAGCTTACTCAGATTGCAGTATCGGCAATATTTCAGTATTTTAAATATGTAACTCAGCCGCCACACACTAGTAATAGCATATTTCCACTTACTAAGCATTGTCTCATCCCAGTGACTTACTGTTTATCAGGAGATCCGACTAAGCGAGCAGGTCATGCTTGAGGTTAGAGGTCGACTAGAGCTGCCCCTACTAGGAGGGTAAGTGTGTTTTGGTATCAGTGATTCGGGGATAGTTTCTAGATTTTGATGTTGTCATTGGGTATTTAGTATTGTAAAAATATACATCAGATTATTATAGTTTTCTGGTATTGTGTATATGATAGTGTACAATTTTTCAATTACCGCTACTTAGATGCATATGATATATAGAATTATTCTCAGCACTCCTTGGAGCCTGAGTTTACCAGTAGTACTTCAGACAGATGACATTTATTATATTCAGATAGAAAGAAAAAAAATTATAAATAGTAGGTCGTCACAGTTTGGTATCAAAGCCTAAGTTGCTAGGTTCTATAGACTCTAGAATGCAGCGGGAACAATACTAGAATATAGGTAAGGAATTTGAGATTCAGTCCCGTTATCTGAATACAGGATTTTCGTGGTGGTTTCTGTGTTTTTCCTAGGGTGACAATTTCAGGAAAACTATAGTAAACTATCGACGAGTCGTGTGTTTGGGTTACAGAATTGGATATTGGGGTAAGATTAGGGGCATTGTTTGAGTAGATTAGATTTGTATGGGAGATAAGATACAAAAATGATGCTCTATGTATTTTCAGGATGGATCTAGGGAGTAGTGGTACAGATGCAGGGGGTGACAAACCAGGACCCTCTAGTATGGGAGGTGGAGATACAAATGTTGTTTTATGCAACGTCACTTGGCAGGTAATGGCCGAGATGGCCAAGAGTGGAAGAGAGTGTGGCTGCACGATTGAGCAGTTTAGGCGGATAAAGCCTCCTTCTTTTGTTGGAGGACCTGGCCTAATTGTAGCTGAGAATTGGGTTCAGGATGTTGAAGAGATTCTAGTAGTGATGGCATGTACAGACGAGCCAAAAGTGGCTTTTGCGTCATTTAAACTAACAGGAGAAACAAAGCACTGGTGGAGGTCAGTGCGGTTAATTAAGGAGTAGAGGCCAGATCCAGTACCAGTATCATGGAGTAGGTTCAAAGAGTCATTCTTTGATCGATACTTCCCTGCTATCGTTCGGAGCGTTAAAGGCAACCGAATTCCTACATTTGGTTCAGAGGCAAATGACAATGTTTTAGTATGCTGCACGATTTATCGAGTTGTCACGTTTCGCCCCACATTTAGCACTAGATGAAGAAAAGAAAACAAGGAAGTTCGAAGAGGGTCTGAGACAGAATTTAGTTAAGCAAGTTATTAGCTTCCGGGCTCATACGTTTGCGGAGGTGGTGGATAGAGCTGCCGTTATTGAGAGTGGTATGCAGAGAGGTGCTGCAGCTTAGAGTCAGAGAAAAAGGTCTGCGTCTCATGATCTTCAGGCAAGCTCCAGCAGAGGGCCATGGAGAAGGGATTGATATGGAGGTAGCCAGGGACAGATGATAGGCTATGGTGGCCCTCAGGGTAGACGGGTTGTTCCTACCTGTCCTTGGTGTGGCCGTAGACATCCAGGTGAATGCAAGGTGGGTGAGGACGTCTGCTACCAATGCAGGAGACCCAGACACCAATCTTCATCATGCTAATGATTACCAACTCATGAACCAGCTCCTAGACACTTTCGGGGTGGTTACCAGGCACCCCGTGGAAGACAAGAAAGGAATACTGCATCGGCGATAGTGTACGCATTGACGTCGGGTGATGCTGATGCAACTGAAGACGTAGTGACAGGTACCCTTACTGCTTTCTCATGTACAGCCATTGTTTTATTTGATACAGGTGCCACCCACTCTTTTATTTCATCGGTATATGCAAAATTAACAGAGTGTGAGGCACAGTTGTTGGATACTGGGTTGGGTGTAGCTACGTCGACTGGATCAATAGTGAAATATAGGATGGTACTCAGGGACTTTCCAGTGACTATTTAGGGAAAAATATTGTTAGCTGATTTTGTGATATTAGATATGCAGGGGTTTGATATAATTCTGGGTATGGATTGGTTGGCAATTAATCGTGCTACTATTGACTGCCATTTAAAAGAAGTGATTTTTTTACCTCCAGGCGAACAAGAATACAGATTTCTTGTTCGTGGGTACGTTCTTTGCCACAACTTGTGTCAGCTATTCAGGTAAGGAAATTGATTCAAGAAGGTTGCCAGGGATTTTTTGCCTACATTAAGGAATTGCCAAAAGAAGAGCTGAAACAAACTGATATCCTTGTGGTTAGAGAATTTTCAGATGTATTTTCAGAAGAATTACCTGGCTTGCCACCAGACCGTGAAGTTGAGTTTATTGTGGATCTTCTACCGGGGTCAGCGCCAGTATCTAAAGCTCCTAACCGAATATCCCCAGCCGAGTTAAAAGAGTTAAAAGATCAATTACAAGAATTACTGGATAAAGGATTTATCAGGCCCAGCATGTCACCCTAGGGAGCACCAGTTTTATTTGTGAAAAAGAAATATGGAACCATAAGAATGTGTATCGATTACAGGGAGATAAATAAATTGACAGTTAAGAATAAATATCCACTTCCCAGGATTGATGACTTGTTTGATCAGCTCCAGGGGACCCAGGTTTATTCTAAAATCAACTTGCGGTCGAGTTATCATCAAGTGAGAGTGAAGGCAGAGGACGTCTCAAAAACAACGTTTCAGACGAGATATGGGCATTACGAGTTCTTGGTGATGCCATTTGGGTTGACTAATGCACCAGCAGTGTTCATGGATTTAATGAACTAAGTGTTCCATCAGTATTTAAACTAGTTTGTGGTTGTGTTTATTGATGATATACTGGTCTACTCGAGGAGTTTTGAGGAGCACGAGCATTATTTGAGGCTGGTATTGCAAACATTGAAAGAGAGGAAGTTATATGCAAAGTTCAAGAAATGTGAATTCTGGTTGAGGCAGGTTTCTTTTCTTGGTCATGTAATCTCTGAGGCAGGTGTATCTATTGATCCGAGTAAGATAGGGGCAGTGATAAATTGGGTAAGGTTTGGAAATGTTTAAGAGGTTAGGAGTTTTTTGGGTTTTGCAAGCTATTATCAGCGCTTTGTGGATGGTTTCTCCAGTTTTTCAGGTCCGTTGATGCGACTCACGAGAAAAAATGTGAGGTTTCAATGGACTAATGTCTATGAGTAGAGCTTTCAGGAATTGAAGCAGAGGTTGGTGACTGCCCCAGTGTTGGCTATCCCATTAGGGGAGGATGGGTTTATGATATACAGTGATGCGTCCCTGAATGGACTTGGGTGCATATTAATGCAACACGGCAGAGTTATTGCATATGCTTCTAGACAGCTTAAATAATATGAGAAGAATTACCCTGTGCATGATTTGGAGTTAGCTACAATGGTGTACGCTCATCAAATCTGGAGGCATTATCTGTATGGTGGAAAATGCGAGATCTTCACGGATCACAGGAACCTAAAATATTTCCTTACCCAGAGATAATTGAACATAACGCAAAGAATGTAGCTAAAACTTATTAAAGATTATGACTGCACTATTAACTACCACCTAGAGAAAGCGAATGTGATAGCAGATGCTCTAAGCAGAAAATCAGTGGGACCAATACTGGTAGCTGTGGAGGTTCAGCATCTGATCCTGATGGATTTGGAAAGACTTAGCATAGAGTTAGTAGAAGATAGTCCTCAGGCATTTGTTGCTAGTATGGTGGTTCAACCTACACTATATAAGAAAATTAAAGCAGCTCAGGGTGATGACGTAGAATTGGTAAAGGTAATGGCAAGAGTGCGAGATGGTCAGGGAGAGGAGTTCAGCATATCAGATGACGGAGCCTTGCGGTTCCGTACTAGGCTATGTGTTCTTGCAGATACTGTAATCAGAAGAACTATATTAGAGTAAGCTCATAAGTCCCTATACACCATACATCCAGGTAGTACTAAAATGTATCAGGATTTACGAGAGTACTTTTGGTGGAGTGGAATGAAGAGAGAGATAATTGAGTTTGTACAGTAGTGCTTGACATGCCAGCGGGTTAAGGCTGAGTACCAGAGATCAGCAGGACAATTGCAGCCACTGTTTATCCTATAGTGGAAGTGGAATCACATTTCTATGGATTTTGTTACGAGGTTACCACTAGTGTGACAGGGATTGAACGCGATTTGTGTGATTGTTAATCGTCTAAAGAAAACTGCCCATTTCATCCCTATTAAAATCGGTTCGTCCATGAACAGATTGGCAGAAATATATGTTCAGGAGATAGTTCACATCCATGGTGTACTAGTATCCATAGTCTCAGACCGAGATTCTTGATTTACTTCATGATTCTAGAAAAGTTTTCAAGAGGCTATGGGTACACAGTTAGCATTTAGCACTGCTTTCCACCCCTAGACAGATGGTCAGACTGAGAGAATGATTCAAACCTTAGAAGATATGCTTCATGCGTGCATGCTAAATTTTGGAGGTAGCTGGACTCATTTTTTACCACTAGTTGAATTTGCTTATAATAATAGCTATCAGGCTAGTATTGGCATGGCACCCTATGAGGCATTGTATGGTAGGAGATGTCGTTCTCCTCTCTTCTGGGATGAGGTAGGTGAGAGGCTAGTTTTGGGTCCATAGATTGTTCAGCAAGTGTATAAAAAGGTCTGACTAATCAAAGACTGACTAATCAAAGAAAGGATCAGTATTGCACAAAGTCGGCAGAAAAGCTATACGGACACTCGCCACCACGAGTTAGAGTTTGACATGGGAGACCGATTATTTTTTAAGGTAGCTCCTCTGAGAGGGGTTATGAGGTTTGGAAAGAAGGGCAAGTTGAGCCCTAAGTATATTGGCCCTTTTGAGATACTAGAAAGAATATGGTCAGTTGCCTACAGACTAGCTTTGTTGCTAGCATTATCTAGAATTCACGACGTGTTTCATGTTGCTATGTTGAGGAAATACGTTCCAGACCCATCCCACATAATTAGCTATGCATAAATAGAGTTTAAGGATTCATTAGCTTAAGAAGAAGTACCAGTACAAATTTTAGACAGCAAGGTACAAGCACTACGCAATAAAGAAATTCAGTTAGTAAAATTTTTGTGGAGGAATCATGCTATAAAGGAAGCTTCTTGGGAGCTCGAGGAGCAGATAAGACAGAAATACCCGTAGTTGTTCCAAGAAGGTTAGTGGTAATCAGGTTAAGTACAAGTAGTTAGATAAAGCTTCTTTTGCAGGTATATGTATTAATTTACCTAGTAGGTAGTCTTTTAATTTTATATGTGTAATCTCCCAAAACATAGAATGTAACCATGGTATTCCTTCACCATAAGTGAGGGTAAGTAATAAAGTAAGTAGACCATTTGCCTCTATGGGATAATAGATTACATGGATAGTGGTTAACAAAGATAGTAAATTTTGAGGACGAAATTTTATAAGGAGGGGAGAATGTAATAACCCAAGAAATTCAACAAAGCCTTGTTGACATACATAAGGGCTTCATCAACCAAGGTTCTTCAGGATCTCGTCGACAAGAAGATACCGATGGAGGGTTTAAGGTAGATTGAAACTCGTTGACGAGGGTGCAGGTTCATCGACGAACTTTCAGTAGGTCTCATCAATGAGGTGACGTGTCTCGTCAATAAATCCTGCTCTATAAATAGCTAAAACTCATATTTTTGATAGAATTTTCAGTGCAAATCACTCCCTCTCTCTCTCTCTTAAACGCACCCCTCCCCTTCTCTCTTTGATGTCGACTCCATTTCTCGCCGGATTGAAGATCTGAGGTCACCACGACGCTCCTGGTAAAGTTCTCTGCAAGTCTACCAAAGCTGATCGTTGGAGAAATTGGTTTGGAATTCATCCCAATTTCCAAGTAAGGCAATTTATTCAAGATTTTATTTCCCTACAGTTATAAAAAATGTTGTATGTAGAAAAATACAGATATTTTGTTCTAGAGGATGCTGTTTTCAGGATATTGAGTTGGGAACCTTGCGGGTATAGGACCAAAATTCAATAGGGATTTTTCCACAATCTAGGTAAGCGAAATATGCTGTGTTAGAGATTTTTTTTTTATATTTTAGAAGATTATGAATGTATATTTACAAGCATGCAAATCAGGTTATTTTTTTTCAGAATATTATGAATATTATTTTATAGCAAAAATTACAAAAATTGAGCACGAGATTTTTAGTATTTAAATGTGTGGCATGAGTTTATTACAATATGGTATGTTGATCATGTAACATTATAGATATTCAGTTATACAGATGAATAGCATAAATGAGACTGATAATATTTCTCAGAAAAACATGATTTCTAAACCATAACACTCAAACAGATTATTTAGAGATTACAGATATTATATACAGAGTATACATATATTATATACATATATTACAGATAGTACAAACAGAAATCATAGATGATACAGACAGATATTATATATATATATATATATATATATATATTTGTCAGATATCTTAGATATTACTGCTCAGAATGATAGTGTTATGGTTGTTTTTGAAATCAGTTAAAAGCAGCAAGATATATATATACTTACCTATGCATACAGTATTACACGATATCAAAACCCTTTGAAAATTTCAAACAGATAAATATACAGCAGAGCACGGTACCGTTGCTATTATAGAATATAGAGTGCAACCACATAACTCAGATAGTATGTGGATTTCGTCTAACTGTGCCAAGAGAGATTGGAGTCTCCCCAGCGAGTTGGGTTTAGGTGGCCAATTATACGATGATAGACAGGGAGATTTCCCGGAGAGATTGCAGTGGGCTAGATTAGCGGATGCTATAGATATAGATTGACTTGCCTGGTAGACCAACCAAAGTAAGTTTAGCCTACGGGGCCGCACAACCTTATCATGAAGGGTTATATCATGACACACAAATCCTAGGGTACAGCAAAAGTTCCTATGTACAGATATATCACACAGCAGCATTTTATATTATTATATTAGCAGTATGTTCAGATAGCAAACTCAAATACACAACTATACTTTAAATTACATTACATATATTCAGTACAGTTTATCAGCTTACTTAGATTATAGTATCAGCAAAATTTCAATATTTTAAATGCGTAACTCAGCCGCCACACACTAGTAATAGCATATTTCCATTTACTAAGCCTTGTCTCATCCTAATGACTCATTGTTTTTCAGGAGATCCGGCTAAGCGAGCAGGTCATGCTCGCGGGTAGAGGTTGACTAGAGCTGCCCTTACTGGGAGGGTAGGTGTGTTTTGGTATTAGTGATTTGGAGATAGTTTCCAAATTTTGATGTTGTCACTGGGTATTTAGTATTGTAAAAATATACTACAGATTATTATAGTTTTCTAGTATTATGTATATGATAGTGTACAATTTTTCAGTTACCGTTGCTTAAATGCATATGATATACAGAATTATTCTCAGCACTCCTTGGAGCCTGAGTTTACCAGTAGTACTTCAGATAGATGACATTTATTATATTCAGATAGAATGAAAGAAAAATTTATAAATAACTGGTCGTCACATCTTAAGCCAATACAACTTCTGCGACAAATACTGGTTTTCAAGTTTCTGCCAAACAGCCGCAGGAGATTCTTCATCCATGACATGATACAACACGTCATCAGCCAGATAAAGTTTGATAGTCGCCACAACCTTCACTTCCTACTCCTTCTAACTTGTTTCATCCATGCCTTCCTGTTGACCTCTGTATAATGCCTTCACCATACCTTGCTGCACTAACAGATCCTGAACCCTTCTCTACCAGAGTCTGAAGTTTCTCATTCCATCAAACTTAAAAACATCGAACTTTGCAAAATAAAATCTAGAATTCATTGTAACCAATTGCTCTGATACCAATTTGTTATGCAAATTAATGCGCAAGGGAATATCAAATCACACAATGCAATAACCAATAGTGAAATATATTGAAAAACACAATCGCACAGATTATATGAAAGCAATAAAATAATGACACAAAAAATTATGTGATTTGGCAATGCCTACATCCACAGGAGCAAACAATATTACAACATATTACAGCATTCTAGAATTCCTATGTTGAACCAAACATTGAGATGAGAATCTTGTGTACAAAAATAATCCCATGAAGCAGAAATCCTATTCTTAGGAAATGAGATTCCTAAAAATGTCATTATTTGTTTATGTCGCTAACTAAGTGCCCCCTTAGGGGTGGTCTCCATCGCTAAACCTGAGCGAAAGTTTGCATCTTCTAACCAAACCTCTATAAAGGTTAAGGTTCTTTTCCCTAAAAAGAGTTAGTATAAGCATTTTTTTTATTATTTTAGTTTTATAAAGAAATGCGATATTTTCATAACTTTTCATAAATAAAAATAAAAAATAAACTTTGTTTTTTTTTCTATTTAGGAGTTTACAAATTTAGGCTACACAATGTACTAACTAATATCGATTCTTAAATTCAATTCACTCTTTTCCAACATTTTTCAGCATAAAACCTTAGTATGATAGTGTCGCAGTCAATTAGATACTTCACAAAAAGTGTAATAGGTTATAATTTTTTTTTTCCTTTTATTCTTTTAAAATTCTATACCATCATAATTTTTTAAAAAAAAAGAAAAAAGAAAAATGAGTTTGGCCCTTTTATTTTGATTTTTTGTGGGGATCAATTTTAAAAATTTGTATATAATGTGTTTTATATGCGGTGACCTACTTAATTTCCAATTTTTTTTTTTACAATAAATATAATATCACAAAACTCGACTCAACAGATCATAATCCATCTGGACCCGTGGGTACCAATGATACATCAAAACACATAATGGAAGCCTAAGTAGTAAGAAACATACAATCACAATATTATAAAAACGAAAACATCCATTGCATTACCATAAATACCAGAGTCACTACATCCATTTTATTTCAGTATATACATCCCAAAAATAAGATCAAGGGACACTTCCCACAAAATCCAATTGTCCCTACTAAGACTTACCCTTCCAAAGAGGCAGATGAACAGCACTAAATCAGCGGGGCTTTTCCCGCTCTCCTATCTGGGACTCCTGAAAAGTTTATAAAATTTTGGGGTGAGACACCTCTCAGTAAGGGAAATAAACTAATACCAGTGTGTGGTGACATGAGTATTCCGTGTTATATGTATACCATATAGAATATATTTAGTAATTGTTTTGTCAAATCTGGGAAAACATATATATCATCAAAACATGGCAGAACATACCGCATTTTTATAAACATATTTCATCTCATATAATAATCATAATACAAAACCATTCCTGGTAGGTTAGCTAGTTGTTGTCATGTATTACCCCCACATGACTGGGTTGTGTGGCCTGAAGACAGAACCTGACAATGGTTGGCCGACCACTGCCAAGTCAAAAGTATAGTCTATAAGTCTGATGGGTCTTCCAGACCTAGTCCATACACTAAGGGCGCTCACACACTTCTTAAAAATCACATCGACCATCCAATCTCACACCACTCCCTACAGCAGCGTTAACATAGATATCATGATCATGATGACCATGGACACATAGCAACGGTACTGTGTAAGTGCTAGCCTAGACCAAACCAACCAAGTTCTGATATCATATAACATATACTGAAACTGTGATACATGGATATTTCATATCATTAATTATCAAATCAATCATATCATTTCGCATATATACGTATGTCATGAAAATTATCGGCCCGTACATTGGTATTACACATTTTATCATAGCGCGGCCTGTACACCGGCAAAATATATCCATAGCTCAGCCCATACACTGGCAAATCATACACATAGCACGGCCCATACGCTGGCAAAACATATAAAAATATCGACCCCTACGCCGATTTTTCATTATAAAAATATGTATCATAATCACATTTCCAGAAAACAGTATTTCATAACAGTTTCTACTCATGCCACACTGAACAGGTTTTTCATATATTCAACATACCATTATTTTCAACAGTGTTTTCTCAAATATAAATTATATATATATAGATATATTCACTTTCCTGAAATCAAATGTTATATATACATACATTTTCTTAAAAAAACTAGCTTAGTTTATCCCCTTACCTGATTCTTGAAAAGCCCCTAAGAAAATCTGTGCTACACCCGCAGGGTTCCCAACTCAACACCCTGGAAATGAAAACTCCCAATACTAAACTTTAGTATTTTCACGTGTATATCATTTCCTATAACTACCGTAAGACCAAATTTGGCTTAAAAAGTCTTACCTCAACTCAAGGATGATTTTCAACAGAGTTCCACCGACGATCCGCTCTAGCAGATTTGGAGAGAACTTCCCCATGAGCGTTGTGATGGCTTCAAATCGTTAAACACGCAAAAATTCGGCCTGAAATCGAAGAGAGAAGGAGAAGAAACCGAAGGGTAAGAGAGAGGGAAGTTCTGCATAGAAAAAATGACTGAAAATCACGTTTAGTCCCTATTTATACTTCGGGATTCGTCAACGGGCCACGTCACCTCGTTGACAAATCTTATACAAAGTTCTTCGACAAACTTCAACCCTCGTCGATGAATTTCAAGTTTCCATAAATTTCTCTCGGTATCTTCTCGTCGACGAATCCTAGCCTCATCAACGAGCTCCTATTATAACCTCGTTGACGAGTCCCCTGTATTCGTGAACGAGGAGCTGGAAATTTCCTTGGGATTATCCTTTCCAGAAGTCGACTGCCTCCTTCTGTTTCCGGTTTCCATTTCCTTTTCTTTTTATTATTTAAATACCATTATTTTTCAGGTCGTTACATTATATGTGTGTGTTAAACTTTACTCAACATTTATACTAGTATCCAATGCAGTGAAAGCAAGACTGCATTGCTTCTTTCCATGTAGTAGTCAATTCCAAAAATTTCTCTCGCTATCTTCTCGTCGAGAAATCCTAACCTCATTTATGAGCTCCTATTATAACCTTGTCAACAAGTCCCCTGTATTTATGGACGAGGAGCTGGAAATTTCCTCGGGATTATCCTTTCTAGAAGTCGACTGCCTCCTTCTATTTCCGGTTTCCATTTCCCTTTCTTTTTATTATTTAAATACCATTATTCTTCGGGTTGTTACATTATATGCGTGTGTTAAACTTTACTCACCATTTATACTAGTATCCGATGCAGTGAAAGCAAGACTGCATTGTTTCTTTCCATGTAGTAGTCAAAATGCAAGCAAACCGATCAAATTCCTCTGTTCATTGCTTTGAAGGGATGTGATGCCTCAATTCTGATTGCATCTATAAGAAATCAATCTTGATGAAGAAAACTGATTTCATTCAATGAATAAAAAATAACAATACAAAATGTATATATATACATTCAGCTTAACAGATTCATGTATGAATCTAGCGAAGGAAGAAAAACTAGTTAACTAACTAACAAAAAATATAAGCAGATTTTTTGTTGCTGTTATATGAATTTAACTGATGAAGCTATTTGGTGACTTTTTTGTTGGGCTGTTGTTGCACCAGGTATACTGTTGTTGCTGCTGCTATTGTTAAACTAAGGCTGGCTTTTCATACTCCCCCTCAAGATGGATTGATGAGGAACAAATGTTAATTAGTCCCATCTAGGATAATAATTTTGAAAATTGTTTATAACCCAATGCCTTGGTTAATAAATCTGCCAATTGACAATGAGTTCTCACATGATTCAGTTTAATTACTTTAGCCAAGATCTTGTCCCTTACAATGTGACAATCAATCTCTATATGTTTGGTCCTTTCATTAAAAACTGGATTGGATCCTATATGCAAGGCTGATTGACTATCACAAAACAATACTGCTTCTCTATCATGTCTAATCTGCAAGTCCTTTAGCAAATAAAGAATCCACACAATTTCACAAGTTGCTACAGCCATAGCTCTATACTCTGCCTCAGCTGAAGATCTTGACACAGTAGCTTGTTTCTTTGATTTCCAAGAGATCAATGAGTCTCCAAGAAATATACAAAATCCTGTAACAGACCGTCTTGTGTCTAAGCATGATGCCCAATCTACATCACTGAATCCTTTGACATGTAGTTCTGATTTTGCAGAAAAAAATACTCCTTTCCTTGGTTTATTTTTTATGTAATGAAGTACCTCAAGGGCAGCTGCATAATGAGGCTTTCTAGGTTGTGCCATGAACTGACTGAGCTTGTGAACCGCAAATGTAATGCCAGGCCTAGTAATAGTTAAGTATAACAATCTGCCAACCAATCTTCTGTATTGACTTGGATCATTTAGCACATCACCTTCATGTTTGCTATGTTTTAAAGTAGGATCCATAGGAACTTTGGCAGGTTTGCATCCAAGTAAGCCAACATCTTCCAAAATTTCTAGAGCATACTTCCTTTGACACAAGAAAATGCCCTTAGCTGTTCTTACTACCTCCAAACCAAGAAAATACTGCAAACTCCCTAAATCTTTCAACTTGAACTTCTGATCTAACAATATTTTAAAATCTTCAACTCCCTTTTGATCATTGCTTGCTATGAGAACATCATCAACATACACTAGCAACACAATAAATGAATCTCCTTATTGCCTAGTGAATAAAGAGTACTCAGCCTTAGATGGAACAAAGCCAATATTAATTAAGGCATTTGAGATCTTAGAAAACCACATTCTAGAAGCATGTTTAAGCCCATAGAGTGATTTATTGAGCTTACAAACCAAGTGAGTCTGCTCCTCCTGGCTGTGAACATCCTGATATTGCTCCCCCTTACTATGAAAACCTGGTGGAAAAGACATGTAAACTTCTTCATTCAATTCTCCATAAAGAAATGCATTATTGACATCAAGTTGGCTGAGAAGCCAGCCTTTCACAGCAGCCACAACAAGTATAGTTTTGACAGAGACCATCTTAGCAACTGGTGAGAAAGTGTCAATGTAATCGAGTCCCTTCTTTTGGGTAAAACCCTTGGCAAACAGCATGGCTTTATACCTCTCAACTGAATCATCTAAATTTTATTTCACTTTATATACCCATTTACAACCAATGGGCTTCTTACCTGGTGGCAAGGAAGTTATAGTCCAAGTATTATTAGCTTCTAAAGCTGAAATCTCAGCATCCATGGTAGCCTGCCACTTGGGATTACCAGCAGCTTGATGATAAAAAATGGGTTCAAAAATGGAAGAGATGGCACAGCAAAAAAATTTATATGAGGGAGACAGATTATTGTAAGACAAATAAGATTGAATGGGATGAGAAGTACCTAAATCATGTATGGAAGATTTTGAAATGGGAGCTGATTTTACTTAATTACAGTGATGAGCCTCAAGATAAGATGGTGGTTTAGTATGCATGGTAGACCTTCTAAGAATAATAGGCTAGTAAGATGTATTAGAAACACCATGTGCATTAGGAAAATCATGAATATTGTCATCAAAGTCTTGATGAATGTGAACAATGGTGTCATTAGAAGGACGTAAAAGAGGAGAAGAGACAGCTAGAGACTCAGAATAAGGAATGGAAGGAAAAATAGGTAGAGGAATGAGATTGTCACATTTAAAAGAGTTATTTGAAGCAAAAGGAAAACTTGACTCATGAAAGACAACATCCCTAGATAAAAAGAATGTATGAGAATCAAGGCCAAAGAGTTTATAACCCTTGATATTGAAGGGATATCCTAGAAAAACACACTTTCTGGCTCTAGGGGTAAATTTATGTTTATGAGGACTGAGATTGGTAGCATAACACAAACAACTGAAAATCCTAAGACGTGAATAAGAAGGAGATTTGTGAAATAGAATTTCAAAAGGTGTTTTATGATTTAGAAAAGGGGATGGAAGTCTATTTATTAAATAGGCTGCAGTGAGGACACAATCACCCCAAAAGGAGAGAGGAACATTGGACTGAATTTGTAATGCTCTAGCAGTAGCAAGTATGTGTTGGTGCTTTCTTTCTACAACTGAATTTTGTTGTGGGGTGTAAGCACAACTCAATTGATGAATAATTCCTTTGGAGCTGTAGAAATTATTAAAACAAAATTCTAAGGCATTATCTGATATGATGGATTTGATCTTGGTACCAAATTGAGTGAGAATCATGTTATAGAAAGATACAATGAGTGATCTGACTTCATATTTATTTTTGAGTAAGAAAACCCAAGTTGCTCTAGAAGCATCATCAACAATAGTGAGAAAATATCTGTGATCATTGGAGGTTGAAATAGAAAAAGGACCCCAAACATCCATATGAACAAGATCAAAAGGATAAGCACATTTATTGTTATTGAAAGGAAAATGAATTCTCTTCTGTTTTGCCAAAGGACAAACAGTACAAGTTTTATTACAACAATGCTTAAGAAAAGGTAAAACACTGCTCAAAGAATGAATTTTTACATCAGAAGGATGTCCAAGTCTTGAATGCCAAAGTGAAAATACATTCGAAAAGAGAGAAGAAGAGCAAGCAGCAGAGAAAGCCTTAAGATTCTGCTTAGAAAAAAATGCAGTGGCTTAAGAAAGGCTCGAATCTTGTAATAAGTACAAACCATCATGCATTTTGCCCATTCCAATCATGTTCCAACATGTAAGGTCCTGTAGAAAACAGAATTGTGACAAAAAAACGAAACATATAGGTTGAGATTGATAAAAGATTAAAATCAAAAGAAAGTACACAAAGAACATTGTGAAGAATTATGTGGAAAGAAAGTTGAATGTTGCCAATGTGTGTAACAATAGATGCTTCTCCATTAGGCATCTTCACCGTAGTATGTGAGACCTCAGTATAAGAAGTTTACAACTGAATGGAACACACTATATGATCACTTGCACCAGTATCAATAACCCATGTATGAAGATCATATGCTTTTTCGTTAACAGCTTTAGCAAAAAAAACAGAATGCTTGTAATTACCTACAACAACATTTGATGGACAAGCCACAACATTAGCAGCATGGAGGTTTTGATCTTTAGGCAATTGTGAAGTGAACAAGAACCAATTAATGTCAAAAGTTGTTGATATTGGTCATGAGTGAAAGCTAGAGCTTGAGAAACAGACTTTGATGAAGCAGAATCAATAAATCCAGCAGAATTATTCCTTTGAATGAGGTCAATATTAGATGAAACTTGATGAGCAGTGGCATATTTATTGTTCTTGAACTTGAAACCTGGTGGAAAACCATGCAACTTATAGCATTTGTCTATGGTGTGACCTAACTTTCCATAGTGAGTGCATAAGGGCCTTTCTTTGCCTTTAAAATTGGTTCCAAAATTCTTGGTTGCTAGAGCAGTGGATTCAACTCTAACAACATTATGCACAGACCTCTGCATTTCTTCTTGAATGAACAAAGAATGTACCTTATTGATAGAAGGCAAAGGATCCATCAATAAAATTTGAGTTCTTACTTGAGAGAAAACATCATTTACTCCCATGAGAAATTTCATAGTGGACTCCTTAGCTTGAAGATTCTGTAATTTTTTATTAATCCCACACATGCACTGACCACAAGAACACTGAGGAAATGGATTCAAATTCTGCAATTGATCCCACAAAATCTTGAGCTGAATAATCTGTGAGTGACAGCTCTCCCTGATGAATCTCAGCAATTTGCTTCTGAATATTAAAGATCTTGGTCCCATTTCCTTGACTGAAAGTGTCTCGAAGATCAGTCCAGATTTCTAAAGCAGTATCTCTATAGATAATACTACCTTGAAGCTTTGGTGAAACAGAATTAATGATCCATGTACCTACCATATTATCAGCATGAACCCATGCTTGAATAGCATTTGGAGAATTCACTAATGGTGAAGATATGGTTAAAGATCCATCAATAAATCCTAACTTGTTTTTGGCAATTAGAGATTTCCTCACTGATCTTGCCCAGGCAGGATAATTTTCTCCCCCAATCAATGGTTGAGAAGTGAGAATTGCTCTTGGATTTTCACCAAGATGCAAGAACAGATCACTAAGATTATATGAATCTTGTAAAGAAGATGAAGTCTCTGTGTTGGAAGTATTAGCTGATGTTTCCTCCATTGAAGAAACTCATAGAACACAGTAACTGAAGAAAAGAAAACTCGAAGAAGATAACAATGGAGAACAAGAAGCTCTGATACCATATAAGAAATCAATCTTGATGAAAAAAACTGATTTCATTCAATGAATAAAAAATAACAATACAAAATGTATATATACATTCAGCTTAACAAATTCATGTATGAATCTGGTGAAAGAAGAAAAACTAATTAACTAACTAACAAAAAATATAAGCAGATTTTCTATTGCTGCTATACAAATTTAACTGATGAAGTTGTTTGGTGACTTTTCTGTTGGGCTGCTGCTACATCGGGTATACTGTTGTTGCTACTGCTGTTGTTAAACTGAAGCTGGCTTTTCATAGCATCACCAAATGGGGATGCAGAGAAGGATGCCACAGAAAATCTCTCACTTGTCAGAGATGGGTTCGATACGATAATCAAGACAAAGCAAGCAGTGGAGGTAGTATGCCCTAGCGTAGTCTCCTGTGCTGATATTTTGGCCATTGCTACCAATTATAGTCGCATGATATGGTGTTTTGATGCATAACATTTCTTAGGCAGGTGGTCCTTCATTTAGTGTGGAATTGGGGTGCTGCGGTGGCATGGTCTCCTAGGCATCTCATGTGGCTGCAAATTTGCCAAAACCCTCCTTTGATCTTAACCAACTCAATCCCATATTTGCCAAGAACAACCTTAGCCAAATAGAGATGATCGCCCTATCTGGGGCACACACAGTGGGCTTCTCCCACTACGATGTCTTTGCAAGCTGGCTATACTATTTCTCCTCCATTCAAGTTGATCCTTCTCTGGATCCAAACTATGCCCAATAGCTAATGTCGGCCTGTCCTAAGAACCTGGATCCCAGCATAGCCATCGACATGGATCCCATAACCCCACGAACTTTTGACAATGTATACTACCAAAATCTGGTTACCGGCCGGGCTTGTTCACTTCTGATGAGGTGCATCTCAGCCTACGGTTCGTGACTTTGCCAGCAACCCAGTTGACTTTAATGCTCTCTTCATTATGGCAATTGGAGTTCCATTGAATCATCTATCTCATGTTTAGTAAGGTTTTATGAGGTCCAATGATTGATTAACGCAAGTAGAAAGGCCAACCAAAGAATGTTTTCGGCTGTAAATTGCAGTTGGATCATCATAAATAAACTCAGTCTCTTCAGGTACAGACAATGAGTTCACTGGATCGCCAAATTGTGCTTCTACAGAAGCCTGAACTAGCAGAGGGCCAAATGCATCAGAAAAATCAAAATCATCATGATCTGAGTGGACAACTTTAGGGGGGTTTAGTGGAAAAAGTAACTATCTCTAGAATGCTTCGTTCAGATGGGTATTTTCCAGACCAGTTAGCTGAGAAGAAACCATGTTGCAGCAAGTAGAGAGGGATGGGTACAACAAATGACCAAATTAATCACTATGGATAAACCTCATAATACTCAGAGATGCGAACTCCTGAGGGTTTCCTATCAATGGCCTTAATCAGTAAGAAGTTCATGCATACAATTGGATTTATAAATAATTTTGGCAATGAGAAAAAAAAATCTAGAAGAAGAAGTCGTTCTTGTTTCCCGATTTATAGGAAACGATAGATGCTTCAGTAGTTCTTGAATTCATGAAGATTAAGTCGTCAAACCTAGGGAGTTTGGTGGATTCGATGACAAGAATCATGCATGCTCTGAGGGGGACTGAATATGGAAAGATCCTTAAAAACCAGTGTTGTGTAAAGCAATAGCCATCCCTTTGGATGACTATGCAATACTAGGCCGTAGTGGAAGTTTAAATAAAGATTCAATCCCAGATTTCTCCACAAATAATTGGCATGTTTTAGAATTTTCCATAGTTTTGTAAAGCAGTGCCATCATTCATTGCTCTTATATATTTCTTTGTCGTGAAGATGTCAACAGGAAACCGCAATGCTGAAGTTTATTTTACTGCCTTTAAGCCTTTGGCACTGAGGAAAGCGGCATCAAGACCATTGGAAACACAAGTGAGAGCATTTGAAGAAGGAAGAATTCTAGCTACCATATAGAAAAAATGCATCCGGAAGAGCCAATTTATGTAAGGTAGGCAAGAAAACAAGTTGGGTCTTTATGTATAGTTTAATTTATAACTGTCACAGCTAAGAAAAAAATATCACTTCCATTGAAAAGCTAGAAATTCATTTGGAGGCACGCTCGGTAACGAACTATTTGCCAGAGTAGAATGAATTGACTGGTGTGATTGGTCCCATAGTGGGTTTTGATTTGGAGTTAAGTGACATGACCATGGTCAAAGATGGAAAACCTCCTAGTTTCCCACACACGATGCCAACCATTTTTTTAAAAAGTTGAATGGCTTTCGAGGATCGACCTTCAACCGCGGTCACCTAAAAGGAATCAAACAAAAATAGCTTGAAGGACCCGAGGTGTGTATCAGGGGATCACTCCAATTCTTAAATTAGGAATTGATGGAGGTTTAGCTTGCAACAGTAAAGAAGAATGGATGAGAATTGTGAGAATGAGATGTTTACATCCTCTTGGATGTTGAGAATTCCACTTGTGAGCTTATCCCACATTGGAAAATTAAAGTGGATAATGGGTGCTTATATACATGAATGGACCCAAGACCCATTTAGCTTGAGCTTTTGGGTCAAATTGGTGTTCATCTATGTGTATCAAGCTCACCCATAGGCTCCTCCAGTCCTAGCAAGTGGTATTAGAGCCGACGGTTCATAACTCTGGGTGAGCGACATTATAAAAGTCGAGACGGGAAGCTAATTCTCCTAACGTGCTAACAGTTGGAGGACCAAGTGTGTGACTGAGGCCAATAAGGACCATCTAGGCTGCTGATGGATCCGAATAGGGTCAAGAAGTGAGAGGTAAGATTGGTTTGGAGACACGTGGAATACAATCTGAGCCACGTAAGACGCCAGTGGTAAGGCCCACTTGAGCAACTGTTGTAGAATTGTCCCATAAGGGAAACGGTTTCCGTTCAAGGGGGAGCAAGAACTCACAAGTGAGGGGGAAATTGTTGAGAATTCCACTTGTGAGCTTGTCCCACATTAGAAAATTAAAGTGGATAATGGGTGTTTATATACATGGATGGACCCAAGACCTAATTAGCTTAAGCTTTTGGGTCAAATTGGTGTTCACCTATGTATATCAAGCCCACCCATGGGTTCCTCCAGTCCTAGCAAGTATTGTTAGAGATAGAGCTAGAAGATAGCTAGGAGACAGCTGGAGACGCGTTGCAAGCTAGGAGCTTAGTCAGAAATGCGGTGAAATTTATCTCTCCATTAAACCTCTCCGTTGTAACTTCCATTTTTATTAATTTTATTTAATTATGATTTAACTTCCAAGCCCTATAAATAGAGGGCTGTGGAAGATGTAAAGTACAGTGCAAAGAGAGCACAGAGAAGCTCAGAGAGAGCACAGAGGAAGAAGGGAGGAAGAGAGAGAGAGAGAGAGAATTGTAATATTTTTTGACGATAGTGAATACTTGGTGTGTGCTCTGTGGACGTAGGTCGTTATTGACCGAACCACATTAAATCTTTGGTGTCACTTTGATCTGGATGTTCACAGGTTCCTAACAAGTGGTATCAAAGCTCGGTTGGAGTAGAATAGCTAGATTGGAAGTGATCCCGAAATTCAGAGCTCTGTCTAGTGGATAGAAACCAAGTTTTGAGGCGAAGAGAACCGTGCAAGCCGGAGCTCGAACGGAGCTGAGATGAAGGTTCACGTGCCCTCACGTGCCTTGCCAAAGCAATACGTCTCTCCACGCGCCAGTGACCAGTCCCTCACACGCCCAACGCGTTGCACGCGTCTTCTTCGCCCAATCCGTCTCGACCCGACTCAGTTCACTCCCATACCCGACCCTACAGGTGACTTAGACCCGGGTGAACCTGAGATCCAATCCCTGACCCGGATCTGACCCGTCACTTAGAATCAGCCACGTCAGCGCTGCTACGTCAACTGCCACGCCAGCTAGGCCACGTCAGCCTGAGGTGCCACGTCAGCATAGGTGACACGTCAGTAGGTGGGCCCACCCTGCCACATCATCAGTGTCCCACCTCTACCACGTCAACACCACATCATCAATGGGCCCCAACTCTACCACGTCGGCAAGGTGCCACGTCAGCGCCATGTCATCGGTGCCACGTTAGCAAGCTTGCCCAAGTTTGACCAAACTTTGACTGAGCTTTTCGAAGTCGTTTTGGGTCTGTTTTTCAAGCGACTTGAACCATTTCTAGGGTTTTTGACCATTCTAGATCCAACCAAACTATCCATTTAAGCTAATTCCATCTCTAAATCAGTGAATCGAGATGTCAAATGAAAAGAGCTCAAAAATCAAAATGTTCAATGGAAACAATTTTGGTTTCTAGAAGATGCAGATAGAAGATTATTTGTTTAGGAAGGAATTGCACTTACCGTTGAAGGGTAAGCCAACATCCATGAATGAGGACGAGTGGAAGTTGCTTGATCGAAAAGCCCTCAGAGCCATTAGAATGACGTTGTCGAAATCTGTGGCGTTCAATATCGAGCATATAAGATCCACCAAGTCTTTTATGGATGCGCTCTCTAATATGTACAAGTAGCCTTTAGCCGCAAATAAGGTCCATCTCATGAAAAGACTATTTACGATGAACATGTCTATAGGTGAGAGTTTCAGCAGGCATTTGAATAGCTTCAATGAGTTGTCTGATCAACTCGCCTCAGTCGGGATAACGTTTGATAATGAGATTCAGGCCCTATTGATTCTCAGTCAGCTGCCTGAAAGTTGGAATGGTGTCGTTACTGCCATCAGTAGCTCCGTAGGAAAATCGAAGCTTGTATATGATGAGGTCGTCAGCATGATTTTGACTGAAGAAATAAGAATGCAATCGAACCATGGCTCCACTTTGAGTTCAGCCTTGAATATGGAGAGTCGAGGCAGAGGAAACAGACATGGATGATCAAACAATCGAGGCAGATCTAGGCCCAGACGGTCTAAATCTGGAAATCCCAGAGGTACTCAAGACACAGGTTCCCAGAGCACAAAAGTTATTGAGTGTTGGAATTATGGAAAGACTGATCATTACAAGAACCACTACAGGAGTCAGAAGAAAGAATTCGAGACAAGGGCAAAGACAGAAGCAAATATTGCTTCTGAGAATGATAAGATGTTGATCTGCTCTTTGGAAAGCAAGCAGGAGTCTTGGGTCTTAGACTCTGGAGCCTCATTTTATGCCACATGATGCAAAGATAGCCTAGAGGAGTACACACCGGGTAATTTTGGTAAGGTGTACCTTGGCAACGATCAACCTTACCACGTAACCGGCAAGGGAGTTATGAATATCAATATAAACAGGTCAGTATGGAAGCTGAAGGATGTCAAGTATATTCCAGACCTGAGAAAGAATTTAATCTCAGTTGGTCAGCTGGCATATGAGGGATACATGACGAAATTCATTGGTGATGAATGGAAAGTTTCAAAGGGTGTACTAACGATTGCGCGAGGTAAGAAAATCGAAACACTTTTTCTAACCTCCAATGCCTCCATGTCTATTTCAGTTGCTGCAGGAAATGACGACAGCAATATCTGGCACCAACGACTTGGTCACATGAGCGAGAAGGGACTCAGGGTGATGCACTCAAAGGAAAAATTTAGTGGTCTACAGTCAGTGTAGATTGACATGTGTGAGGATTGTATAGTCGAGTAACAGAAGAGGATTAGTTTCCAGATAAACACCCATACCCCAAAGAAGAAGGGACTAGAACTGGTCCACTCAGAATGTGTCGGGACACAACAGCAGAATACCTAGAATCCTTAAGTGGAGGAACCAGTGGAGCAAATTGTCGCACCACCGTCTCCTACTTTAGCACCGGAGTTTAGAAGATCTACTCGGTCCCATATACCAAACAAAAGGTATATTGATTACTTAGTTCCTACAGATGGAGGAGAGCTCGAAAGCTATGATGAAGCATGTCAGGTGACAGATATGAGCAAGTGGGAGTTTGCAATGAAGGATGAGATGAAGTTCCTTACCTCCAACAGAATAGGGAAGTTGCCCAAAGGCCTTCACAACAAATGGGTGTAAAAAATTGAAGAAGAGCATGACGGCTCCAGAAGGTACAAGCCTCAATTGGTAATCAAAGGCTTTGAACAGAAGGAAAGGATTAACTACACCGGTATTTTTACACCAGTCGTGAAGATGACAGCCATCAGATTAGTCCGCAGGGATCGAGCTGACAGGAAGATGGTGACTACAGAGAAGCTGAAGTTGTGTTCAACTTCAGTCGATCTTCATACTTGAAGACACATATTTTGAGCACATCATTCATTCATGATACTAGTTGAGGAGACGTCTATGTCTCCAAGTGGGATATTGTTAGAGATGGAGCCAGAAGACAGCTAGAAACGCGTTGCAAGCTAGGAGCTGAGTCAGAAACGCGGTGAAATTTATCTCTCCATTAAACCTCTCCATTGTAACTTCCATTTGTATTGATTTTATTTAATTATGATTTAACTTCCAAGCCCTATAAATAGAGGGTTGTGGAAGATGTAAAGTACAGTGCAGAGAGAGCACAGAGAAGCTCAGAGAGAGCAGAGAGGAAGAAGGGAGGAAGAGAGAGAGAGAGAGAGAATTGTAATATTTTCCAACGATAGTGAATACTTGGTGTGTGCTCTGTGAACGTAGGTCATTATTGACCGAACCACATTAAATCTTTGGTGTCACTTTGATTTGAATGCTCACAGGTTCCTAACATCGGAGTATTTTTATAGTGATTGGAGGCATGCCCTATTTTAATTTAGTAATTATGGGTGCATTATTATGTTTATGGTGGGTTACTGATTAAGGGTATTATGTCGGGGTGTAATAGTGGTTTCCTAATTGCGGTCCCTTATGAATATGCCTCTTAATTTCGGGTATTTCAATGGTAATTACCCACACTAAGCTACAAATGACTCTACCCATGTGAGGAGTACAATTGTCTCAGAAAAAAAAAATATATATATATAAAGCAGAATAAAGGATTTCTAAAACTGTAAAGAATGTTTGCAACTTCTTACCAAACTAATTTTGAGATCTTAAAGGTGCTTTGTATTTTTATTTTATTTTTTATCAAATCTCTAAAAAGTCATTGTCCTTTGTCTTAGAAAATAATTACTAAATGTAAAAATATTAGGGTATCATCATATTTTATTTTTAAAATAAAATTAAAAATAGAACTTTTCGTTAACGACCAAACCCTCCTCACATGGGATGGGAAGTACTCTGCCTAAAAAAAACTTAATGGAAGTGCAAGAAGAATGATAAAAGGAAAGGGTAGAATGATGAAAGGGTAAGCAGCGTGGACCGCGGAAGGGGAAAAGCAACAGGGAAACGGTTGGTTTTGGTGGGATCTCTTTGCATGCCCAACGAAATAGGGAATAATACGGTCACTTTCAAATGGAAAATGCTTTTGGCGGAGGGTGGCTGATGATACCTTCGTGAGTTTTGGCCTTTGGGCGTCGAGTTTGCCACTGCGGAATCCACGACAAATCAGCTCAGCCAACAAACCTGTCAGCTCCCCCATCAATTTCCGAAATGTGTGCCCTGTTATGGAATGCCACATTGACAAGTTGCATCACAGGCGGGTCTGTGCAATTTCGTGTTATGATGACATTGCGACGCAAACGGGTCTGTGCGACACCATGACATGATGAATTAACTTATGAGGGTAACTAAAAGAAGTTACGAGTTGAATGAGCTAAACTGTAATAAATTACCGGTTAAGGTTTTAAGATATCCAATAATAGAATTGAAATGTGAATCGAAATCAATATAAATACCAAGCTTACGTTGATAATTCATTTGAATTTTTTGAAGAGGGGCAATAAAAATACAATAGAAACATATATTGTACATCTAAAAGTTCTTAACTAAAAAAATATCAGGTTGTTATCAAGAAACTAATTACATGGGTAAAATTTTTTTATAAGTAGTTGGCCTTATACGAACTAAATATATAACATAAAGAATAGCACGTCCCCAAACAGATAAAAGCAATTTGGTTCTCGTAATCATTGATCTAACAATGAGTTGAAGTTTCTTTATAAAAGATTCAGCTATACTATTTTGTATATGGGTATGAGTAATGGGATGTTCAAGATCTATTCCAAGTGACATATAATAGTTATTAAAAGTTTGAGATGTAAATTCACCAGCATTATCCAAACGAATTAATTTAATTAGATAATTGGGGAAATGAGCTCGTAATCTAATCAGTTGAGAAACAAGTCTAGCAAATGCACTATTACGAGTAGAAAGTAGAGAAATGTATGACCATCTAATAGATGTATCAATTAAGATCACGAAATGTCTAAATAGTCTAGATGGTGAATGTATTTGTTGACTCTATGAGTCCAATCCAGTTTTGATAATGACAAATCACTTGATATTTGACATGTGCATTGAGTTTGTGAACATAAACAATATTAAGCATGCACGGAAGGATAATAAATCATGGAAGCATTAAAGTAGAGCACACATATTTTGGCAAGATCCATGGAACTCAGAGAGTACGAGAATCAAGATGCAAGCAGCAAAACTCAAGCATATCTTGGGAATGGGTACTTAGATCTCATGTATTTACATTTTCGTATAATTTAATTTGAGGCTCAACATATACCTTAGTATGAATTTAGGACTCATGCATTTCATGAACATCATCAGAGGACATTCATGGACTTAGAATTAATGTCAAAACCCTGGAAAATGTTTTTATAAAAAAGTCAAAAAAGAAAGCAAAACAGATTTTTGAACTGGAAAATAAATATGCAAAAATTGGGGACTTCAGTTGACTAAACTTTAAGTTCGGTTGACTGAAGAATTTCCTCAGACGTCTGAAAATAAGTTCTGTCGTCTGAAAATTTTTGGGTGAAAAACAGAAACTGACAGAAGCACCTCAGATGACTGAACCTTGACCTCCGTCGTCTGAAGTCGACACTTTGGTCGTCTAACCCTTGACCTCGGTCGTTTGATCCTATGTCCAGGTTATTTTTTTCAAAGGATAAAAAGGACTTTGGTCGTCTGAACCCTTGACCTCAGTCGTATGAACTTGCTGGAAAGATTAAAAATTTAATTTTTATTGTGTAAACACACAAGTTATCTTTTGATCCAACGGTTGAGATCAATTCTAAGGGTAAGACACTATAAATACTGATTATCTAAACCCTAGTACGAAAGCTAAACACAAGAAGATCAACGTAAAGTGAAGAACACATCTTGTTGAAAAGAAAACTGAGATACTTAAGCTGATTGTTGTACGTTTGCCTATGCTCTGGTTTCTACATATCATCTTTGGGCAAATCACCTCAATAAATCTAAAGGGATCTCTATTATACATCTTGTGCTTCAACTTAATTTGAGATTTGGTTATTACATTTAATTTTGTTAGAGAATCTCATATTACCATCTGTTTTGATATCTTTAGAGAAACTTGATCTCAGTACTTGAGAAAGTTTTGTATTTGACCATTGATTAAAGTTTTTTTATTCAAGTGTATTCTTAGTTTAAAGCTGATATTTTTTAATACATCTAAACTATTTGAATATACTTATATCCTTATAAGTGCATAACTATCTATATACCTATTGAAGGATATTTTTCTGAAAATCAAATATTAAGTTTGTTGATCTTTGACATTATCATCTTAGAGATACATATATATTCATTAAGTCAATATTATCAAGATCACATTGAGTTTGAAATATTTAGAGAAATATTGTTTGTTTGACAAAGTGTGTTTGGCATCTTTGCAATCTACAAAGTTATTTTTATATTCAAAGATCTAACCTAAGATCTCCAAAGTATTGTTTTATACAAACATTTTTGAGAGATTTGATAAAAAAGGATTTGTGTGTTAAAGCGTATCATACGTAAACGATTATATCGTTTCATACATTCTGAGCTTCAAGTTATATCATATTTTAATGTATTAGAAATTTGAATTGTACTCACGAGCTTTTGTTTGGAAGCATTTTTGAGTGTTTACAGTTAGATTATATTCATGGTTTGGTGTGTAAACCGGGGTTTGAGGAGAAAGTTGTATCTTTTGTAAGCAGTGGAGTAGGAGGAGTTAGTTATACCTCTTGTGAGTAGCAGATTGTAAGGGAAGTTCCGTACCAATTTAAGGAGTAGGGATTTTAGTGAAATCCTTGAGTGGTTGCTCAAGGCGAGGATGTAGGCCGAGTTGGCTGAACCTCGTAAAAATTGTGTTTGTCTTCTCTCTTCCCTTTACTCTTTACTTTCAGCACTACATTTAAATTGTCCATATTGCATGTGTAGGTTGAATAACATTGCACACAATTAATTAGGTAATAAGAACACTTTGGTAAATTGAATTTGTTTTGTTATAAATCCCTGAGATTTGGATAGAGTCAAAGAATTTGAAAATACCCAATTCACCGCCCTCTTGGGATTACACCTAATTCAAAAGTATTGGTCTGCATATACCACCATGAATTCTTTATAAGAAACTAGGAGATTCAAAACTTACCTTTGAAATGGATGGTTTGACAATTAATTTCCTTTAAGAGCAAGCAATAATATGAAATCACTTGATAAAAGAATATTTTGGTTCAGTGGCTGACCATATGAATTATCAATGATTTTTTGCATCATTACATCTCCAAGATGTCCAAGATGATCATGCCAAAGTATAAATAACTTTGAGTCATTACACTTTTGGTGCAAGACATTATATGATTCAACTACTTCAGTCTTTGTATAATACAATCCAAAAGATAAAGTTAATAGTTTTTCTAAAATTTGTTTTTTCCCAAAAACAATAGAAGTAATATAAAGGAGTTATTTATTGCATTCATTTGTAATTTCAGTGTGATATCCATTGAATCTTAAATCTTTAAAGCTTAACATATTTCTTCTACTTCTACTAGAATATAAAGTTTCATCAATTTGTGAAAAAGTACCATTGTGTAACTTTATATTAGTTCTTCCGGAGCCTTCAATCAAATTTGTAGAATCATATATTGTATTAACATTTGTTGAAGATATATTCAAATAATGAAAATATTTCCTAACTTGAAGAATTGTGTATGTTTTAGCACTGTCAATTAAACAAACTTCTTCCAAAGACATCTTAGAATTAATCAAAATTTTAAGACAATTCACACTATAACGCATATTTTAAAAACTCATCATTATAATTGATCATAGCAACAATAAATACGATAATTTATTAATTGAAAATTCAAATACAATATTGCTTACTTTATATTTTAAAATAGTACATCATTATTTTCGTCTTTATTTACAAGGAAATCAGTATAACATCAAGATAAACAAAGTTGGATGGTCCAGCATCAAGGTCTATTGGAACAATATTATCAGCAAAATTTATTTCTACTTCTTTATTCTTTTCCTTTTCTTTTACAGAGGCTTATATAGATCTACCAAATGTCTGAGCGTACGACATGTACGCGACCAATGAATTTTTCCTTCACACTTGTAGCATTTATTTTCATGATGCCTTGATTGTTGATCCTGATCATTATCCCGCTTCTGGAGTTCATCCCTCTTCTAGGGGATTACAGCCTCACGTCAATGTTAATGATTATTTCGATCACGACCACGATCACGCCGGCAGTCTTGTCCTCGACCATGAGATATATTTATATTCACTTCAGGGAACAGGGTTGAAACAATTGGACAAATTTGGTGATTTTTCATCAAAAACTTGTTATTTTGCTCAGCAACTAAAAGACATGAAAGTCTAGAAAATTTAATAAATTTCCTCTCCCTAAATTGCTGCTGCAAGAACACATTAGTGTGATGGAAAGTAGTAAATGTCTTTTCAAGCATATCTTCATCAGTAATATTTTCACCATATAAATTTACTTTTGAGCTAATCTTATGCAGAGTTGAGTTATATTCACTAACTGTTTTAAAATCATGCAACCTTAGGTGCAACCATTCATGTCGAGCATTTGGTAAAATCACAGTATTTAGATGGTCAAATCTTCCTTTAAATTTTTATATAAGATAAGTGGTCGTGTCTTTGATAGTGAGGTATTCAGTTTTTAATTCTTCATCTAAATGATGACGATGAAAGATCATAATCTTTGTGCGATCCTGCAGGGATGCAATATTATCATCTAAAATAGTGTTTTCTAAGTTCATTACATTTAAATGAATATCAACATTTAGAATTTATGATAAATAATTATTGTTTTTTATTTTAAGGGGAACAAATTCAACTTTTCTTATGTTTGACATCTAAGTAAATTAATAATAATAATAATAATAATAATAATAATAATAATAATAAGACAATTTAGAAAAATGAAATATAAAAACTAAAATAAAACTGATTTTAATTTATACTCTTTAAGAGTATGATTTTAATTACAATATGAAAATGGGTAATAATTTACCACCTCTTTTGGAGATTAAATGTATTACATCATCTGGAGGATTAACATCTCACCTCTTCAGGAGGTTGATTTTAACCTCTCTTTAGGAGGTTAAAAATATGCTCTCTTCAAGAGGTAAATATTTACTATCTCTTCTAGAAACTAGATACGTAGCCTACTTAGGAGATCTATTTTTTCGAGAGATTAAATATATAAGCAGGAGATTTAAATATATAGCCTCTTCAAGAAGACTATCTTACTATCTCTTTTGAAGATTGATATTTTTAAAATTTTAAAAAACATATTCTCTTCTAAAAAATATTATACTATTGTGAAGTAAAAGTTATAATAAATAAATTGAATAAGATTTAAAGAAATATTTCAGATAGTTAGAGTCTCGTATGTTATAAAAGATGCAGAATAATAAATAGAGATGAGACAAAAATTTACGTGGTTTGACTATGTCTACTTCACGAGCGGATGAGATCAAAGTTCACTATCTTAGGAGAAATTATAAAATGATTTGGAACCAGATTTGTACAAAATATCTTTTTTCTCTTTATCTTTTTTTTTTCTCTAGTCCTTTTTATATGTTTACTATCTTCAAGTATTTTTCTATACATTGCAAAATGAGAGAGAGAACCCTTTTATAGGGCAATACATGATGGTGGAAGATAAACGATTGAAAGATGAAGGGTTGACCATTCATATCTTTAATAACACTTTATATATTTTTTTTTATCGAATATCTAAAAGGGTAATTGTCCCTTGTCTAAAAAATTAATTTCTAAACGTAAAAATAATGGGATATTTTCATAATTTATTTTTAAAATAAAATTAAAAATTTAACTTTTCGTTAACAACCAAACCCTCCCTCACATGGGATGGGAAGTACCCGGCCTGAAAAACAATAATGGAAGTGCAAGCAGAATGATGAGAGGAAAGGGTAGAATGATGAAAGGGTAAGCAGCGTGGACCGCGGAAGGGGAAAAGCAGTGGGGAATCGGTTGGTTTCGGTGGGATCTCTTTGCATGCCCAACGAAATAGGGAATAATACAATCACTTTTCAAGCTGCAAATGGAAAATGCTTTTGGTGGAGAATGGCTGATGATTCCTTCCTGACTTTTGGCCTCTGGGCGTCGAGTTGGCCACCGCCGGGATCCACGACAAATCAGCTCGGCCAATACACCTGTCAGCTCTGCCGTCCATTTCCAAAATGTGTGCCCTCTTATGGAATGGCACATCGACAATTTGCATCGCAGGCGGGTCTGTGCAAGTTCGTGCTATGATGACATTGCGACGCAAGCGGGTTTGACGACTCCATGTCATGACGAATTTAACTCATGAGTGCAACTAAAAAGATGTAATTTATGAGCTGGATGAATTCTTACCCTCACATGATTTTGTTCTTTTTTGTTTTTGGGTACGTCATCCCCCACAATTCCCAACTGCCCCTCCAGAGTTTTTCTTTTTTTGATCAATGTTGATATTATTTTATTAGAAATTATTTAAAAATAATATGAACCAAACTTCTTTTTTTTTCTTTCTAAATTGATGTGATCTAAAAGTCGATCATTGGACCGAGACGTGTTTAAAGAAAGCTCTCTAAATGAAATAGCATTTTTTAGTATCTCGTACATGATCATGTGGCCTCTTGACATAGTGTATTTGACTAAAACACTTTGGAAGAACCAGCAATTATTAGATGACATGATTTTGTTTTGATGAGAGAGCCACTTAGAGGATGCTATTTAGTATAGCGATTCTTTAAAAAAAAAAAAAATACACTAAATGGACTAGCGATTTTTGTATGGTCATGCATGTAACACTTTTTCATGGCCCATGCATGTAATGTTTTATATTACAAGGTCGGATCGGTTTAATTGTTTTTGACTCAATCAAATATAATGCTTTATATTATATATTCACATTTATTTTAAATGAATTGATAAAAAAAAAAAAATCATGGCAAAAAGCATAAATAAATAGAATTATTTGTAGAGAGACTGGTAAGATACATTTACATTGAATATAAAAGTATAAATTTCACTTTTTCATTTGTATATGCGTATATTTAGACAAAATTCAATATGATTTTGTATTTTATTTTAACCAAATTCACATAGAAGAATTCATTTTTTTAAAGATAAATTACCTAGAAAGTCATTTGCAAACTTGGACTCCACTCTGGCAAAACCTATGTGAACTATCAATTAGTTGGCTCAAAGTAGAATAAATCTAAAAAACTTATCCCCGTTAAAAAGGAAAAGCAAAATAATTTACAAATAATGACTTGATCATTCATATCTTTATATCAATGCTAATGAATATGTCCAACATCTAGAAAAAAAAAATAAGAATTAAAAAAACTAGGTACGTAATGGTTGCAGTACTTTCGCATAAACATTCCGTTTCTCTTTATTTCTATTCTTTTGTATTTTAAATAAACATAATAACAATTAATTAGTTGTAATTATTCATTTTGTTATTTATTTAAAATCTATTTTTAAGCTTCTTATTCTATAGGAATCATGATGTTGCCTCTCAACACTTAGGCACATGGATACTATTTTTCCAATGGATCATGTGACTCAATTCATAGAGCTATTAATTTGAATCTAGTAGGAGTCTAAGAACAAAGTAGTGTGTGCCTTTAGCATTATTTTTCTTCTTTTCATTTTCCTAAATTATGTCATATATTCGCAAGGTCTTTCAAAATTCTTGAAAGGAAAAAAAATTATCAAGTAACCCATGGCCCAATCATTACAAGAGTTTGGTCATAAAACATGGATATGCTGAAAGCAAGTCAACTTGAAGAGTCTCCACTAGACAAAAGAATTAAGGCTTTGTAAAAATATGTAGCGGATCTACTCTAACTCATCAAGGAAAAGACACGACTTGTTGATGACATTCAACCTACTCAAGAAGTTTCATAGAAACTAATTTTCATCAACATAATAGGGCAAGGAACTAACACTAAATCAGCAAATTTATCATTTTAATCTATGCTTAGTCTTAATTTCATGCAGATGTAATTAACTTACTTTTTGACCTTGTGACATGCAAGCTCATTTTGCCTATGTAAAATAGGGATTTTAAGAATACTTTTGGTCTCATTTTAGAAGATAGGGTGTCTCCTCTTTAACATTTGTGATTTCACATTGGCTTATGATAGGATTGGCAAGAGAATCCCACCGTGGCGTTTTCCTTTCTTCCTCTCTAGACATGGTGAAGTACTCTTTCTAATTCTAGATGGACAAATGGAAGTGGGTGCTCATTCATTTATTAGTCGATAATGAAACCTAGTTGCCTTTTCAAAACTTTTCCTTTTTATAAAGATATTTCAAAAATCTTCCATCTTGGTGGATTTTATATCAAATAAAATTCCCATTTCAATTCGTCATCCACTTTATTTTAATTACAAAAGAAATCTTTCCATTACTTCATTCTTTCCAAAACAAGTCGACTTTCGAATCCGATCTTCTTTAAAACCTTTTATTTCAATCAAATCAAATGTCATCTTTCCATCTTTTTAAATTCCAAATTTAGGGTTTCCTGAGGGTACCCCTTTTTCAAGCAAAAGTATACTTTCTAATCTTATTGTTTGGACTCTTGGACAATGATCTTTTATCGGAAGACCAAAAAGGGGATTCTTTCTTCCTTCTTTTCTTTCTTTTTGTTTAAGGCGTGCACGCACACACACACACACACATACATTTTCAGTGGTAGCCATTCTTAGAACGAGTGTTGATAGGGGTGATGGTTAATTGATTTCCCTTAGAATGGTTAGTAAACCATCTTGTGTATGCATAAATGTACTGCTAAAACTTTTTCTCTAATTCATAGAACTCATAGGGTTTTTTCTTTTATTTTCATTTCCAAAAAATAAGGGTAGTGACTCTACTTTTCAATAATTTCTATCTTGTCATTAGAGTCATTCATTTTCATGGATGTTCTTGTTTGGGGATTGCCATGCAACTCTCATTTGTCAGCACCCTCTAATAGAATCTAATGTCAGCATGCCCAATCATTACATCAACATCAAGGTTTATTAAGAATAGAGAGAAAAATGGCACAAAGATGATCCATTCACATCAATAAATCTTAAAAAAGAAAATATATATATATATATTTTCAAGTAACACTGGCAACTTAAGAAATACATTTGTAGGATGAATATGAAGAAAACTTACAAATTTTGATTATGCTATTTTTTGTAATGAAAATAAGAGGAATCACAAACTAGAACCAAATGTTGTCAAAAATAAAATCAGATGATATAAGAATTTTTAGGAAAACAATAAAAGGGATTAGGTTAAAATATTCAGTAAGAGTGAAGCCCTCTTGCCTTTATGTAGTAGATTTATGTACAAAGGAGCAAATTCCTTGAGCTATTATGGATCATAGAGAGAGAGAGAGAGAGAGAGAGAGAGAGAGAGATCACCAAGATGAGGGTGAAGTAAGGGGCCAACGAGGGGTGGCGATGGTGAGGAGAGACACAGTGAGGTAGCAATATGTAGTTTAGAGAGAGCGCGCCTAGGGCTTTGGGGATTTTAGTTGTCATAGAAGAGCTGGAATGAGGGGAAGGGGTTTATTTCAAAAATATTTAGATAATATTTAGCAATGTCAAAGCTTAGACGTTGCCAAGAATTAAAACTTTCAGTAGTATTTAGGCTAACCTTGCTTTTTAAATGTTACTAAAGACCAAATATTTAGTAGTGATAGTAAAAATTTAAAATTCACACTTAGGTCTAAATATTATTTTTACAGCTCACAAGGTATATATATATATTGTTTGACTCGTTGGAGGCTTATTACATCTAGGATATCTAATCAAAAGTAACATCTCCCATTTTGATAATATTTTTCTAGATATCTTGACTTTGAAATCATAACATATTCTAAAGTCCTAGTAATGCCTAAGAATTTGAATTTTTCAAGTTCTAATTTCTATTAATGTCCCATTGGGACAATTCGAACACGTTATATGTATTATGTATTATAAAAATGTAATTTCAAAGGGTGACAATATTTTAGAATTTTGTATTTATCCTCTTTTTAATTTAAAATTTTGAAATAGTTAACTCAATATCCTCTTTGAGGCCTAGTATAGGTAGCCACATATACACAAAAAAAAAAAAAGGGAGCATGCATTTGGGAACATGAATTTTTATATGACACGTGTCTTCTAAATGCGGGTATTTAATTTGAATTATTAGTTTCAAAACACACATGCTTATAAATTTTAGTTAGACAAATATTTAAGATATCATATAAATCTAATATTTTTCATAAATTGCGTACAAAGATGGATTTGTTTGCACCCCTAGGGTGTGGTTCAGGTGGTAGTGCAGCCTGCGGGAGTGTCTCTCACGAGGTCAAGTGTTCAAACCCTTCCAGACTCGTTTCCGCCACTGGACTCCTGAATTTACCCTTCCTTTAAAGTTATGGGGTTAACTTCAAGGGACGCAGAATTAGTCACGTGGACCATAAAACGGACGCGTGGTCTAAAAAAAAGAAGAAGATGGATTTGTTTGTGAAAAATTTATTGCTAGCTCTCCGTTGGGCATGCAGTGGACCAAAGGGAGTGGTCAATAAATACTATTACTTTTCTGCAAGATTTATTTATTTATTTTGAATTACGCATCGGGTTTCCATGTGTCTGTTTTACGGTTCACGTGACTAATTTCGTGCTCCTTGAAGCCGACCCCACAATTCCAAAGGGAGATAAATTTTAGAAATCTAGGGGCGGAAACGAATTCAGGAGGGTTTGAACATCTAATCTCGTGAGAAGCACTCCCACAATCCGCACTATCACCTAAACGGTACCTTGGGGTAACAAGATTTATTTCATCTAATGAAATATAGAGTACATCAGATACAAACAAAAAGTCATACAAGTATATACCAGCTCATCTATAAGAAGCTTTGGTTATAATGCATTCAATGTTCCTCCATGTATACCAGAGGCGGTAGAAGTATAAAAAGCCAAGGAGAGAAAAATAGGCAGAGGAAGAAAGGAAAAGGCATCTCAGGTCCTTTTCAGCTTCTGGTGGCCGGCCAGCCTTGCTTTTTGGGCGATAAGACGACGCAGAGTGACAAATTAACCACACGGAGCTTTTGTGTGATGGCGCATGTGAAGTGATTACGGACACAACCGCGAATCACCAGGTGCAAAGAATATGCTAGTCGTCGATCAAACGCAACCTCCATACAAATTTTCAAATTACTAAATGATCTTTCAATTGTGTCTAAAAATAAAGAGTCAAATAAAGTATTTAAAATTTTCCCTAGTCAATGATTGGTTGAGTGAAATTAAAGTGAAACTAAAGGATTAAAATATTTTTTATGTTATGAAAAATAGGCTATGGGAAATGCGGATGTCACGGTGTCTTCCACCCCAATAAATACATTGATATCCATAGTACCCTATAAAAGGGCACCCTATCCCTCACATTTGAAACACATATTTTTGCATGTTTGAATACTCACTTGCATGCTTGAAGTAAGTAGGGTATATAAAAAGAAGGTGAGAGATAAAAAGAAGATAAAGATACTTTATACAAGGTCGGTTCTATATCATATTATAATTCCTCCAATGATAGTAAAGTTTTAATCTTATACGCCCATGGAGTAGGCATAGCTGAACCACGTAAATTTCTGTCTCGTCTCTATTTATTTATTTTCTACATCTTTTATAATATGTTATCAATACGAAACTCTAACTAACTGACATATTTCTTTAATTCTTATTTAATTCACAAGACTCTAACCAACTAATATATTTCTGTATATTTATGCGGCCTTAATGGACGGTTTTATTTCTGTATTACATATATATATAAAGTACTAATCTGTAGAAGAGATGGTAAAATAGTCATCCTGAAGAGTTTTATATATATATATATATATCTCGAAGAGATAGTCCTCTTGAACAGACAATATATTTAAATTTCTCCTGAAAAGATAAACCTCCTGAAGAGGTATCCAATTTTCGGAACAGATGGTAAATATTTACCTCCTGAAGAGGGTATATTTTTAACCTCTCGAAGAGATGTTATGTTGACTTTGGTGCAATCCCAAGAGAGGGGGGTGAATTGGTATTTTAAAAAATTTATCCCTTAGGTCAATTATCCAGCACAAGTATTTCACAATCCTAGGGTCAATCTAGTACAGATAATAAGGTAAACTAATAAATGTAGCTATAATTTAAATTACTTAATTAAATCAACCAAGCATGCACAAGAAAGTGAGTAAAGTAAAAATAATACCAGATACGTTATCAAGGTTCAACAAAAGTGCCTACGTCCCCACCTCAACTCGCAAGCCCGAGGATTACCATTATTGCCCACTTAATGGGTGGAACGACATCGTTTACAATCAGGTCAAATTTTTAGGACTGACCTCAACCTTTACAAACTCTCTTTATTAGGCGAAGAAGGCCCTACCGATCCTTATGGGTTAGATCAAACCCCTTCATGCCACGCCTTAAATACAATCGATGAATATAAAATTTTGTGTACAATTTAAGCGCTTTTACACAGACATATATGTACCACAATACAATCCAAATAAATATGCACTCACGAATGATATGAATTTAATTGCTCAAGTGAGATTTGCTAAAACACTATTGGAGCTCTCAATAACAATGTATATATGTGTGTATACGTAAGAGAGACTACCTTTGATTCAAGACAAATAAAATCAGTATATATCAAAGGAACTTTGAATCTCAAAGTGAAAATCTCAACACAATATTTTCACTATAAGCACAACCGAGATTTAGGGATCAAGCTTGCTCAAAATTAATTTATCAAATAGTACAAGCAAGCTTTCGAATCTGGAAATGAAGATGCCAAGACTCAGAAGTTAACAAGAGTTCTTCTCAAATAATATTTATCAATCAAATATATTGAGAAAAATCCTAACTTTACTCTCCAAAAAAATTATCAGACAATGAGAGTAAAAAGCTTCAAGAGCAATATAGGTAACCTCACACAAGTGAGAATCAAACTCACTTTAACTTGCAATTAGTTTGCAAGAAGGAGCTCAAGAAAAAAATATAACTCTCTATTTTGAAAAAGATTTAGGAAGAATAAAATGAGAGAGTATTAAAAAATTTGGCATGGAAATATGAAGTATAAGCAATATGGGCTCAAGAAAAATCAGAGACAATTTTTGCTAATTATATTTCCAATTAGTTGCTAATCTCTCCAAATGAATGGGTGTATATAGATATCCTCAAAAATATTACCATTGGGGACATAGGATGAATTTTGTAAAATATTTAATGAAGGTTAATTAAAATTAACCTTGGTTTATCGTGGTAAAAATTATGACAACCCGAGAGTTTTGGACGACTGTACTAAGGGTTCGGTCGACCACTTTAGGAGCTTCATTCAACTGTGGAGTTTTTCAACAGAGAATATGGTCGACCGTATTCAAGCGATTTTGAACCGTTCGCAATTCGGTCGACCAAGGTAGGTTCGATTGACCATTTTCCAAGGTTCAGTCGACTAAGTCAGTTTTGAACTAGTGGTTTGGTCGACTAGGTTGTTGGGAGTCACCCACGTGTCAGCTCGGTCGACCGTAAGTGTCAAGTTCATTTTCGGACAATCGATCAAGTAGTCAACATGTTGACTCTAGTAAGTTCGGTCAACCAAAGCTTATGTATAGCTTGGGTTTGGTCAACCGAAACCACTTAAAGTGTGCATTTAAGTCTTGATTTTCATTTGAAGTCAACCTTATTTACATAAGTATAACTTCTGAGTTATAGTGTCACTCTCCGAACCAAGAAATGGGACCCAGGGGTGAAAATGTAATCTAACATGTCCCTGTATCATACAAACCATCCACAGATACAGTACAAAGGATGAGGATCCGACCTCGTGGGGTTCCCAGACACCCTATACATATCCAAACACAACAGAATATACGTAGCAGAAATACGATCATTCTATATACATACAATACCATACCAGAGTCTACACAAAGACAGAATTAAGGTTACATCAATAACGTTCAAATGGGTGCCCAACAAATCTCAAACGACAACCCACAAAATACAAGTCCTAGCATTTACCCAAGTGCTACTCGCAAGTACACCGGCCACTACACTCCCTACACTAGGATGCTAGTTCCGGTTACTCGAAGGACCTATAAAAATATATGTACAGTAAGGATGAGACACCTCTCAGTAAGGAAGAACACAGGTTATATCGGTGTGTGGCATTTGAGTGTTATCATGATACAACATACACACAGTTAAATGCAGTCCAGTACTAATTTTACACAGTGCATACAAGCACACACACATATGATCAGCAATCCCAGTATCGTCACACCCATCGGCCCGAAGCTGACCCGCAACATACAGCGTTGGCCTATAGCCAACCCGTGAACACAGCGCCACCAGCACATGGCTAGTCCCCGACTCCCATGGCATCGTACCGACGCTCAACTGGTGGATCCACACCCTTCGACCTGATATGCCAGAATAGGCTCACGCCCACGGATATAGAGTCGGACCTCTGCCAATCTATGGTCAGCGATTTCATATGCCCTCGGATATAGAGTCGGACACTCTCAGTACTTGGAACAATTCGGAACTGCGTTCTTACTAGCATTCAATCGATCATACACACACATGCATGCTCATATAACCAAACAAACCACACCCATTTGGTAATCTAAAATCATGGTTTTCCATACAATACAGTCTAAAACAAGTCAAGGGACAACCATCCGTATAACACAATATAAATCAACATATACGTTCGGTTTTCAACAAAACCAGGGATGCAGCCCGTCGCCCCCTTTTTCCCAAACTATAATCATAAAAAACCCATAGGTTTTTTCCATTAGATCCCCCCAAATGAGTAGCCAAAATACACATAGGACCGTGAACCACAGTTCTACCGAGTCCGATTTCAAAAATAACCGATATAAACACAATTCCCCTTACCTTTCCCCCAAATAGTAAATCCCGAACTCTAAGGCCCCTAAACAGCAAACCGAGTTCCAAAACCTACAACCAACAGTACAGAAGATACTCACAAGACTGTTTCCTATAAAACTACTAGATCAAAACTGAAAATCGAGCCTAACCTTGATTTTTCGCCAAAACCCAAAAATCTCCGAAACGGGATTCCAATTCGTATAACTTGTAGAGAATCCTTCCACGATCCTCATGGTAACATCAGATTTACGATTCTTGAGACGAATGGTGAAGAAATCTAGAGAGATAGAGAGTAGGGAGAGTTTTAGAGAGAGAGAGAGAAGATATTTGAGTTTTCTTAGCTTGGAAGTAATGAAACTTCTATTTATAGTCCTTTGACCCGGGCATCTTCGTCAATGAAATGGCGTCCTCATCTACGAATCTGTCATTACCTTCGTCGACGAAGCGGTGGCCTCGTCGGTGAGCCTGAGATCCCCGGTTTCCCAAAATCTCTCAGCTTCTCTTCGTCGACGAGCCTCTGAACTTCGTCGACGAGAGATACAAGGCCTTCGTCGACGAACTCTAGCTTCGTCGACGAAGCCTATTCAAATACCAATTTTACCCCTATCTTATTTACGAAGCCTATTCAAATACCAATTTTACCCCTATCTTATTTATTTAAACTCATATATCACGATTTGGATTCTTACAATCTCCCCTCCTTACAAAAATTTCGTCCTCGAAATTTGCCATCTCTCATCCACAAACTTGTACAACTGAATACATATACCCAATCCTAAGAAGAAAACTGGCGACTACTACAACACAGCCCCATCATACACATACACATATATATCCTGACTTATGACAGAGGAATACCATGGTTGATTTACAACCGTCACATGAGTTCACAATACACACACTCCTGACGACTAACCACTTATCCCAACCCAAAGTAGGATAACATACAAGTACTCAAAACAACTGCAGATACTTCCAGCGTATTTCCGTTTCCAGTTCCCAAGAAGCTTCCTCCACCTTATGATTTCACCACAATACCTTTACTAACGGTATCTCTTTGGTACAAAGCTTCTGAACTTTACGGTCCAGAACCTGAACAGGTATCTCCTCATATGCTAAAGTATCCCTAATTTCCAACTCATCATAGCTGATAACATGTGAGGGATCCAACACGTACCTTCTCAACATGGATACGTGAAACACATCATGGACCCTCGAGAGTACTGGGGGTAGTGCAATCCTGTAGGCTACTAGACCCACTCGCTTAAGAATCTCGAATGGTCCAATATACCTCAAGCTCGGCATGCCCTTCCTTCCAAATCTCATCACCCCTTTCATCGAAGCGATATGCAGAAATACCTTACCCCCCACCTCGAACTCTAAATCATGGCGCGAACATCTGCGTAACTCTTCTGCCGACTCTGAGCCGATCTAATCCTCTCTCGGATCAAACCCACCTTCTCAGACGCCTGCTGCACAAGTTCAGGTCCTAACACCTAACGTTCACCAACCTTATCCCAGCATAAAGGAGATCGACACCTCCAACCATACAAAGTCTCGAACGGTGCCATCCCAATACTAGCCTAGAAACTGTTATTATAAGCGAACTCTACCAGTGACATAAACTGTATCTAGCTACCACCAAAGTCTAACACACATGCTCGCAACATATCTTCCAAGATCTGTATCGTCCTCTTCGACTGTCCATCAGTCTGGGGGTGGAATGTTGTATTGAAAGTAAGCTTCATCCCCAATGCCTCCTACTAGACCATCCAGAATCGAGAAGTAAACCTCGGATCCCAATCTGAAACTATGGACATCGGTACTCCATGCATTCTCACAATCTCCTGCACGTACATATCTTCCAACCTACTCAGAGGATAGCCAACCTTCATTGGTATGAAATGAGCAGATTTCGTCAATCTATCTACGATCACCCAAATAGCATTCTGCCCATGAAGTCCTGGTGGCAATCCGGTCACAAAATTCATGGAAATATGCTCCCATTTCCACACCGAAATAGGCAAAGGCTGCAACGGCCCTGCCGGCCTTTGATGTCCAGTTTTCATCAACTGACACGTTAGACACTGCTCCATAAACTGAGCAATCTACCTCTTCATATCGGACCACCATAACGTCTCGCACAAGTCTCGATACATCTTCGTACTATTAGGATGTACTGTATATAAAGAACGATGTGCCTTCTCCAAAATCGTCCTTCTAATCTCATCAACGTTCGGAACACATAACCTGGTCCCAAACCTCAGCACACCTCCCTCAAAGATGTTAAACTCTATAGCCAGTCCCTACTGTACCTTTTCCACAACCTCCGCCAACTCTGCATCACTAGCCTGCGCGGCCTTTACACACTCAAACAAAGTCGGCTGGATCACCAAACTAGCAAAGAAAACCTTATGTTCACCAGACACCAACTCTATACCTGAGCTCTCCAAATCCCATCTAATGTGACACTGAGTTACAGCCGCAGGTCCTAACTTTCGACTCAATGCATCAGCCACCACATTAGCTTTCCCTCGGTGATAACTAATCGTGTAATTGTAGGTCTTAATCAACTCAAGCCACCGTCTCTACCTCATATTCAACTCCTTTTGTGTAAAGAAATACCTAAGGCTCTTATGATCAATGAAGATCTCACACTGCACACCATACAAATAGTGTCGCTAGATCTTCAGTGCATATACAACAGCAGCCAACTCTAGATCATACATAGGGTAATTCTTCTCATACTCCTTAAGCTGCCGAGAAGCATAAGCTACTACCTTACCTTGCTGTATAAGCACACATCTCAAACCTTTCAGAGACACGTCGCTATAAATCACAAATCAACCATCTCCTGAAGGGATGGTCAAAACTGGAGCAGTAACCAGTCGGTGCTTCAACTCCCGAAAGCACTGCTCGCAATCACTAGTCTATTCAAACTGCAGCCCCTTCCTGGTCAAACAAGTCAGAAGTCGAGATAGTTTAGAAAAACCTTCCATGAACCGATGATAATAACCTGCTAGTCTTAGAAAACTCCGAACCTCTTGCACATTCTCCGGCCTTACCCAGTCGACCACAGCTTCAATCTTGCTAGGATCAACTGATATACCATCACCAGTCACCACATGACCTAAAAATGCAATTTGACTCAACCAGAATTCATATTTCTTCAGCTTAGCATACAACTTCTTCTCTCACAGAATCTGTAATACTAACCTCAAATGATCCTCATGCTCTTTCGAACTCCTCGAGTATACTAGAATATCGTCAATGAACACCACCACGAACCGGTCCAAGTGCTCATGAAAAAATTTGTTCATCAAATCCATAAACACCACCGGAGCATTCGTCAACCCAAAAGGCATGACCAAAAACTCGTAGTGGCCACATCTGGTTCGGAAAGCTATCTTTGCTACATCCTCAACTCTAACTCTCACCTAATGATATCCTAACCACAAGTCGATCTTCGAAAAGACCCACGTCCCCTGCAACTATTCAAAGAGATCATCTATACAAGGAAAAGAATAGCGATTCTTCACAGTTACCTTGTTAACCTCACGGTAATCAATGCACATCCGCATCGATCTATCCTTCTTCTTTACAAACAATACCAGAGCTCGCCAGGGCGAAACACTAGGTCGAATGAAATTCCTGTCCAGTAATTCTTGCAACTGCTCCTTCAATTCCTGAAATTTTGCTGGAGCCATCCGGTGCGGAGCTTTAAAGATCGGTGCCTTGCAGGCAGCAACTCTATTGCAAACTCCACCTCATGATCTGGAGGTAAACCGGGTAAATCATCTAGAAACACCTCCGGGAACTCGTTGACTACCCAAATATTCTCGATTCTCAACTCATCCCGTGGCGGTTCCTCCACACAAGCTAGGTACCCTTGACATCCGTCCAAGAGTAGCCTATTTTCCTGTAGTGCCAATATAATATGTGGCGCTAAATGCACACATGATCCCACGAATTCATACTCCTGCTCCCCAAGAGGTCTGAAAACTACCACCTTCCTACGACAGTCGATCACAACATAACTGGAGAACAACCAATCCATCCCCAGAATGACATCGAACCCCAACATGTCATATACCACAAGATTCGCCAGTAGCAACTTTCCCTGAATTACTACTAGGCAGTCTACCAACATCGTCCCACAGAAAGATACACTCCCAGATGGCGTAGTAACAGATAACACCTCATTCATGACTTAGGTCTCAACCCCACACTGTCCAACAAAATTCACAGATATAAAGGAATGGGTTGCACCTGAATAAAAAAAAAACAGAAGCTTTATTTGAAAACAATAATAAGGTACCTGTCACTACGTTCCCTGCATGCTCAGCATCTGCTAGAGTAAGAGAGTATACTCTAGCCAGAGTTGTATTCATCTGAACAGTTCCCTGAGGTATCTGATTGCTCCCTCAGTTCACAATAGATGCAGGCACATCTCGCTTCGGTGCACGACAATCACGAAACATGTGACCTGGCTGGCCACAGTTGTAGCTGTTACCCCCAAATGACCGGCACTCACCATTGTGCCATCTGTGGCATCTGGTACAATGACCACTAGTCTGGCTCATCTGAGAATCCTGGCACTCGGTATGCCGATGGTAGCCTGAGCCCTTGTTCCTCTTTTTCGACGATCCCTAAAGAAATCCTGTCTGAGAACCAGAAGGTACTATCTTTTTCCTCAATTCCTGATCCACTTCATCCTCTCAGATACAGGTCTCAATCACCGTGGCTTTATCCACCAACACCGAGAACTCGCGAATCTGAAGCATACCCACCAATCTGCGGATATCCTTCCTCAGGCCCTTCTTAAATCTCCGAGTCTTTTCATACTCGCTTGAGATCAAACATGATGCAAACCGAGACAACTCTATGTACCGAGCCGCATACCCCTGCACCGTCAAACTCCCCTGAGTTAGAGCAAAAAACTCATTTGCCTTTGCATCACTTACAGCAGCCAGGAAGTATCTGTCAAAGAATACCTCCTTAAAACGGCTCCATGTCATCTCCTCAGGATCGGCTCTCTACTTCTCCAGCAGACTCACCGCAGTCCACCATCAACCCGCCTCCCCAAATAGCTGGAAGGTGGCATAAAGGACTCGCTACCTATCTGTGCTGTGCAGGACCTCCAAGATCCTCTCAATCTTCTCCACCCAGTCCTTTGGTATCATTGGGTTAGGTCCTCCAAAGAACGTCGGAGGATGCATGTGTGTGAACCTCTCAATGGTGCACCCCGCAGTAGTAGGAGAGCGCTCTTGTCTTCTCACACTCCGCCCGATCTCCCGTAACACCTGCATCATCAAACCTCGAGGCACAAAAGAAGACTCATCACTCACAGTCTCCTCAGAGCCACTTCCTAGGTTATTATTCTTAGGCTCCATTCTGCAGCATAATAGGAATCTATCAGTATCCCTCGACACATATAGTTAGCATAATGATCTACACTAATTGTGTTAACTACTCTCTGCTAGGTCCAGGTCTGTCCTATCACACCAGACGAAAGTCATCAATGATCTGCCCTGCTTTTACTAGAATCGTCATCCTAGTAAAAACACGAAATACAGTCGACAAATCCTGGTTTAGCAACCGAAGAACCCTCAACCAACTCTACCCATATCCAACATCCTATACTCTGGTATGTACTCACAGCTAAATCTAACCAAGTCTACAAGACCTAACAACCTGGTTAGCTCTGATACCAAGCTGTCACGCCCTGAACCCTGAAATCGGACCTAGGGGTGAAAATGTAATCTAACATGTCCCTATATCATACAAACCATCCACAGATATAGTACAAAGGATGAGGGTCCAACCCCGTAGGGTTCCCAGGCACCTTATACACATCCAAACACAACAGAATATATGCAGCGAAAATACAGTCATTCTATATACATACACCATACCAGAGTCTACACAAAGACAAAATCAAGGTTCCATCAATAACGTGTAAACGGGTGCCCAACATATCTCAAACGACAACCCACAAAATACAAGTCCTAGCACTTACCCAAGCGCTACCCGCAGTACACTAGCCACTACGCTCCCTACACCAGGACGCTAGTTCCGGTTACTCAAAGGACCTGTAAAAATGTACGTATAGTAAGGGTGAGACACCTCTCAGTAAGGAAGAACACAGGTTATATTAGTGTGTTTCATTTAAGTATTATCATGATACAACATACACGCAGTTAAATACAATCCAGTACTAATTTTACACAGTGCATACAAGCACACGCACACATGATTAGCAATCCCAATGTCGTCACACCCATCGGCCCGAAGCTAGCCCTCGACATATAGCGTTGGCCCGTAGCCAACCCGTGAACATGGTGCCACCAGCTAAGGGCTTGTTCAACGATCCAAACACCTTGAATCGTCCAAGAACTACAAGAAATATGAAATAAACGTTACGTGCAAGAACACTCTCAAATAGAGCAAATTAGTACCAATTCAGCATCATGTACTTCAAGAATTTAAATATCAAGATGAAATAAAATTGAAGCTGAAGATAAGATATCACCAATTCTTGTTCTAGATGAATATCAGCCGTAGTTTAGTAGAATTCTCCCAGCAAGAGTATGAGCAAGAGTGAGCTTTGTGAGAGATTGAAGGTAGAATGCTTGATTTATTGATTGTATGCTTGGTTATTTGATTTCTTGGGTTTAAAGGTGTATTTATAGACTTTTTAGGATGAGTTTCCTTATTTTCCAAATTAATTGGAGTTTTCACCAAGTTTTTATAACGTTCACATTTGAAAAACTAATTTTTAGAATTTTCCCGTTGAAGTTCAAAATTTGAATTCTCGTAGGGTCAGTAGGCTAGATAAGCAGCTGAGACCTTTCTGTCTGTAAAAAATTAATTCCATTAAGTTGTTAGTCAGCTGACTGAACACAGTTCAAAAAGTGTCAGTCGGTTGACTGATCTTAGTTCAAAATGGTTAGTGGGCTGGACAGTCCTCTTGTCAGTCGACTGACTAAACTCAAGTCAATTTTTTCAATCGACTGGACAGTTCAGTTTAAAGGTTTTAAAATGTTATGGAAGGTAAGTCGGCTGAGGAACCATAGAGCAATTTAGTCAGTCAGCTGACCAGTCATTTTTTTTTTTTTCAAAACTTCTATTTTTTTAAGCTTTTAAACTTTTTGTTATTTGAAAAACTTAAATGTGACTTTTCAAAAACATTTTCCAGGGTTTTAAAAAATTGGTCTCTAAGTCTTTGTTGCATCCTAATAAGCTTCAACATATTTCAAAAGATATTTAAAATATGAAGTACTTACATAAAGACTTCTTAGGAAATTTGACATTCTTAAGTGCTTGAGTTTTCATGCTTGTTTTCCTTTGAGCTTTCTTGCTTTGCTTCCAGCTTTGATATACTTTAAGCTCTTTGCTATCCATGCTCTTATACTCTTCAAACTTTGATAATTCATCTTGCTTTGGAGTATAAGCTTCCAATGATTCTTGTGAGCACTTGACCTTACTTTCTCATGGTTGTGTCTTGAAATGTCATCACTTAACCAAATATGTTAAGTTCCACTTGTTTGTTAGCATCAAAAAAGGATGTTAAGCCTTGTAAGATGAACATAATGTTTATAATAATACATTATCCTGACTTCTCCAATACCATACTTTTACATTCCTTTTTTTATTCCTTTCATTCTCATCACAACATATATATATATATATATATATATATATATATATATATATATATACATATACATTTATATGATAATATAAATATTACATCTGCCCATCCACTGCCTACGGAAGCAAAAGTAGACCTATCCAAAACTGTACACACCAGAATTCTACCTCTCAACCATCACTACATCATCTCCTCAGACATAACTATAATCCAAAACTCTAAACATTTATATACACAGATCCAGACTAACACTTACTCTATCTGTAATATCTATACCTCGTCTCTGACCTCCTAGGCCTAGTTATATTAACGGGGTGAGACACCTCTCAGTAAGACGGAATAAATTAGTGTCAGTGTGTGGCAATGAGTTTATATATATATATATACATACATATGATTCATTCCTTAATTAACTTAAATGAAATATCAATTTAAACTATACTCATACCTATACAATTTCATAGCACATATTCTTTTTGAGTTCATAACTCGGCTCAAAAGCCTTATTCATATAAATTGCAAGTTACATGATTTGTACACATATAAATCATTTGCTGAGATTGAGGCATTTAGTACCGTCGTCCCACAATCCAGCCATTCACAATCAGTTCACAATTCGCCTTAACAACCCTATGCATATAAAACCACAAGTCATATGATCTGTACACATATAATTCATTCGCTGAGATTGAGGCATTGTGTACCGTTGTCCCTTAATCTAGCCAATCATAATCAGTTCACAATTCGGCTCTTAAGCCCTATGCATAATTCCACAAGTTACATAATCTACACACATATTAACAATCACTGCATGATTGAGGCGTTTCGTGCTGCCGTCCCTCAACCAGCTATTCATACATTCATTTATCATGATTGAGGCATTTTGTACCACCATCCCTCAATCATACATTCATTTATCATGATTGAGGCATTTCGTACCGTTGTCCCTCAATCAGCTAATCATACATTCATTTATCATGATTGAGTTGTTTCTTACCATCATCCCTCAATTAGCTAATCATACATTACACTCGTTGAGTTTGAGGCATTTCATACCGCCGTCCCTCAAATCTGCCATTCATACACATACCTTAACAAACAAAAATATGTTTAGGTGAGCGTTTTCATCGTGTGGTTTTATTCGCAAGTTTCAGTTATCCTAAGCGTAATTTGTGTGTTATCATTAAATATATGTTTGATGGTTTAAGATTATATGTTTCATGTTCTATAAATTTTCTGATTTGCGTTTTACAATTCGCGTATAAGGTGAGGGTTTCTAAATGTATTCGTAAGTGGTAGAGGTACAGTGCCCAAGCAATCACATGAATACATCATACTATCATACTATAACTCTGTATGTAACAACATTGTCTTACTCTAGTTCTTTATAAAACACCATCAGACTGTAACTTTGCATTATACACTCTCATTCTATAATTTTGCATACAAACACAGTCATATCATTACTCTGTATTAAACAATGGCATATCATAACAAGCTACCACAACTACGATACTGCCAACATTCCCTAAGTTTGGTATAAAACATGCCTTGCTCTATATCATCATAAAATGTACTATCAAGCTTACTTATACTGTAACACAGTTATTTCTCATGCCCCACAATTTAGATGATAATTCATATTACAACTTATGCACCATCATATCGTTATTATTCTTTATCAATCTCATGCCACACAATTTGAGTATTATTTTATAATATAAAAATATGCCTGCGATAACATTATTTTTCTATTGAAAATAATCTTATAACAAATTGTAGGGCTTTACTCAATTTCAAAAAACCTATTTCCCAAAAATATACCTATAACAATATTAATCCAAAATTATCATATGCCTAACCATTTATAAAATCACGTATAACATTTATGTAATTAAAATCTTAATTTTAAAAGGTTTAATCTCAGAAAATAAGCTGACCTAATTTATTCCCCTTACCTGTTTACTAAAGAAATGCCTACATGGATCCTGAAACGATGCCTGCAGCGATCGCACAAAACCCTGTATCCAAATACCCTAACTTAATTAGCTCAACTCTGGAATAATAATCATTTAATATTTCCTAGGCCCACACATTCCCAATAACTGATTAAGCTTTAAAAACATCTTCCTTACCCTAGTTTTGGAGTGGTGCCTAGGATCCCCAAATAGCTAATCTGCTCCGATTAAACTGTAGAGAAATATCGCCAAGATCCCAAAATGACATTTGTTAGTCGATTCAGGCTAAATTCGAGGTAGAAATTGAAGAGAGAGAAAAGGAGAGCCACGGCCCTAGAGAGAGAGAGAGAGAGAGAGTTTATCATTTTTTCCTAAAAAAATGAGTTGTTGCCCTATTTATAAGCCCCTATCATAGACAAAACCGTCGACGGTTTTCCTGAAATCTTCAACAGTTTGGCTTTTAACCCAGCCAATTATTTACCGTTTTACCTTTACTGAGCCGCGATAACTCAAAACCGTCGACGATTTTCTGAGCTCATCCCAAACCGTCAACGGTTTGGCCTGTGCCAAACCAAATTTCCTCTTTTCTTTATTATTTTTATTATTACTATTTTCTGGGTCTCTACAAGAACAATCAAACCTATAATTATATCATACATCATGGTTGAAATTTATATTCTTTCTGACATGGCAGAAATAACATCTCCTATAATTGAAGGATTCAATGAGTTGGTTTTTAAACCCAAATTTATGGAAATAGGTATGATGACTTGGAGACAAATGTTGAAACATGAATATGAACTTGGAAAAGGATTGGGAAAACATCTACAAAAAATTACAGAGCCAATCACACTAAAGAGTCAACAAGATACATTTGGATAGGGTTTCCATCCAACTGGGAAAGATAAGACAGAAGCATACTTTCAACACAAAGAAAGAAAATTGGCTACAATTAAAGGAAGGGATCCTAATAAGCCTGGACTAGTGGTTCCTCACATCTGCTACATATTTCTAAAGCCCTAATTTATGATGCACCACAAATTGGAGACAATACTAGAAGAAGAGACTAATAGAACTATTCCATGATCAAATATACATCATCGTGGTTGATTAAAAGAAGCATTAGCTAGATGCTTCCGATTTTAAATCAGGGTTATGTGATAATTGGACTGCTAAGGTTTTGTATACCTAATTTTCTAAACAAAACTTATCTTAGGTTTTACCTATGCCCAAAGATAGATAATTCATTAACAGACTGGTCTTTCTTGCTTTTTTGTTTAGTAGTTCATTTTATCCTTGTAGAAAACCCATCTTGAGCCTAGAAAACATAGTTGATTGCAATGAAAAAACCTTACCAAACCTTAGTGAAGGAGTTGAGGAGTTAGGAACTTTAAAAAAGCTTTTAAGGTTGAATAGAATAAAAAACATATCAAGCCACACTCAAATGGAATAGAGGTGGTGAACTTGGGAACAAAATAGGCTCTACAAGAAGTAAAATTTGGTACTTTGATGATTCCACAAATCATATTGGAAGTAATGAAAATTTTCCATGAGTAAAGGATATATTCTCATGGTCTTACCAACACATGCTAGGATTAGAAACTGATATGGTAACTCGTCAGATACTAGTATAGCCAAATTATAAACCATTGAAACAGAAGCTCAGAAGAATGCGTCTAGATTAACAAGTGGAAATTAAAGAGGAGTCTAAAAATAGTATGATGAAGGTCTCCTAGAGTTATGCAATTATTTGGAATGGGTATACAACATCGTGCTAGTTCCCAAAAAGGATGGAAAAGTTAGAATGTATGTTGACTATCATGATTCGAACAAAGCTAGCCTAGAGGACGATTTTCCATTATTTCATATTGACATGTTTGTAGATAACACAAGAAAACAACTATTATCATTCATGGATGGTTTCTCTGGATATAACCAAATCAAGATAGTAAAAGAGGACAAAGTGAAAACTACATTTACTCAATGGGGCATATTCTGTTAAAAAGGGATGCCTTTTGGGTTAAAGAGTGTTGGCGTTACATATTAGAGTGATACACAAGGAACTTGAAGTGTATGCAAATGATATGATTTAAAAATCAAAGATAGATGAAAAACATCCACAAGTGCTAAAAAAAATTATTTGAAAGATTGAGAAAATGCAAGCTGAGATTAAACCCAGCTAAGTGCACTTTTAAGACAATGTCTGACAAACAGTTGGGAATCATAGTAAGTCAAAGAGAAATTAAGGTTGATACAACTAAAATCTCAGTCATAGAGACGACCTCCACCCATAAATTTAAAAAAAATAAAAGAAAATAAAAAAAATTACGAGGATTCTTAGGAAGATTAAACTACATAGCCTGGTTGGTAGCTCAGCTAACAGCTACTTATGAACTGATCTTCTTATTATTGAATAAGGATCATCCTTGTATTTTGGAATGAATATTTCCACCAAAATTTGAAAAAATTAAATAATATTTGAAGAATCCACTAGTGTTGATGCCACCAATATTAAGAGAGACATTGATCCTCTACTTAACTATGCTAGAGGAATATATGGGTTGCATGCCATATCAAAATGATGAAATAGAAAGGAAAGTAAAAAATATCTACTGTCTTAGCAATAAATTTAATCAATGTGAGTCTAGATACCTAGTAGTGGAAAAAACATGTTATGCTTTAACCTACATCGTTCATAAGTTAAGACAATGCATTTTGTATCACATAACTCACTTGATTTCTCGAATAGATCCATTGAAGTATATCATTGAAAAGTTGGCATAGTCAAGAAGAATAGCTTAGTGGAGTATGTTATTATCCGAGTATGGGATTGTCTACAAAGTAGCTAAGGCACACACGATTCTGGTCTGGTGCGTATGCCAATGGATGGGAATTGTAAGCATGGCAATCCCCCACACAAGATAGTTAAATTAGAGGTGGAAAATACTCTGAGAAGATGTAAAGATGAAAATGTAGAGTCTTCACATTTATTTTTATTTATTTTTGTTTAAAGAAACAAAAGAAGAAACCTAAAAAGGTCTACGATACACAGAACAAAGGTTCAAAAGTACATTTATGTGTAGGAAAGGTGGTAAACTAGCCATTCTAAGGGGGATTAGTTAAGTAGCACCCTACCAACGCCCGTTCCATGAACAGTTACCGCTATGTGTGTGTGTGTGTGTCCTAACTAAAAAATGAAGAAGGAACATAAAGAAAATAAGTTCCCCTTTTGGGGCATTCAATGAAGTACCACTATCCAAGAGTCCGAACAAGAAAGCTAAAAGCCCGGACATCCTCTTGTTTGAAAAGTGAATTTGGCCTCAAGCAACCCTAAATTTTGAAATCAGAGAAAAAGTTATATAAAAGGTTTTGATTTACTATCGTGATTAAATTCAAATATGACTCTTTCCTTTGAAATTGAGATTTAGGAAATGTCAACATCAAAATATCTAATTTCAATCAGGGAGTGGATGAGGTAGATGGGATTACTGATGAATTTTGAATTGATGGAAATTGTGGTCTCAATCCCCTGATTGGAGTTAGAGAATTTAATTCTAACAAGGTTGGAAAACACCTAATTGGCATTAGGTTTTAATAGAGATTTGAAGTCAATCAATCATTAAGATGTTTGCAAGTCTTTGGATTGGCAATCGAGATGAATGCGGTTAAAGTTAATCACTAATAGAGGTTTAACAATTAGATTTTTAATGACCAAAGTCAACTATTATATAGGAGATTTGAAAATTCTTTGATTATCAATCAGGATTTTTAATGAATGAGTCAACTCTTTAAGGAAGAGTGTTTGTCCCTTGACTAGGGTTAAGAAGGGAGAGGTCACCATACGGTGAGATCTCCCATATCATCATATCATCAACCGGGTTGAGATGCCCCGAACTAATCTTGAAGACATGCCAAATAAATACCAAATACTATAGTCAAACAGGGCACACATGCATTCAATGATGCAAACCTAAGCAAGATCTTCATAAGCTAAACTAACATACAATGCAAGCACAAAATTAGTATTCCAAATTAAACATGAAATGTAATCACTAATTTAATACGCACTCCCCATCATGATAAAGCATTAAATTAGACAAGGCAAAGATAGGACAACATCAACCCTAAGATATAGGTAGAAGTCCCACCATGATATCAAGCATGTGAGTGACTTGTACCTTCATCAAAATTACCCTTTTGCCAATTTTAAAAGGGGCCACCTTTTTCTTAAGCTATGGGTTATATGAAATGATCAAAGATTTCTCCCCCATCTTGCAAAACTAGAAACGTGAAAGCAACACATAGCCAGTTCTTTGTTTACTCCTTTAGAAGTCGTAGTTGCAGCATAAGGCTTAATTCCCTTGCTAAACTATACCATTACTAAGAGACATTATTCAAACAGCCAATACAAGCAAACATTTCCTCCTTTTTAATGCTGAATGAAGAGGTTACTAGAAAGGAGGTGGAAGAAAATATTAAAGTAGTAGTTAATGAGGAGAAAAGGGGATTAAGCGTGACACTTTTTAGCAAAGAGTCGGTATTAGTAGAATTCTCACAAAGTTCAATCCAAGGCTTAGGCTTTTTTACACAACGATAAGCCTTGTGTTGGTCAGTGGCTTGGTGGCTTACAAAGGCGGAGCATGTCAATAATGATAGATTGTGGGGTTTATAATTGCTTAGAGGTTGGGTAGAGACAGGCCATATGGATGCAGATTTGTTAGTAGGCATATTTATGAACAATCCTATAAACATATATATATATATATATAAAATATTTAAACACAAGGCCTATATTATTTTTAGCAGATTTAAATAGGTGACAAGATATACAAATATTAATCTTGTGTTTAAGCAATGAATATTTTACTATCAAACAATCCCAAGAAATTTAACCAAGAAAATACTCTTCTTGTATTAAAATAATTAATTAATCAATATCAATTGATATTAAACTATCTCAGCCGATTAGCTTAATTCTGAATTCATAATTTTAGCAGCGTTTGATTTACAATGGAAAGTTAAATCATTCAAAGCATCCACAAATCTATCTAAGCATTCATAATATCCTCAAGTCAATCTCAACATTGAACAATTTTGAAATCAATTTTAATTCATACACAGTAGTTAATAATCAATTTATAATTGCAGAAAAGTAAACAGATTAAGGGAAAGAAGAACACCCAGATTTTTTACAAGGTTTGGCGATCTGCCTACATCTTGCCTCAAGTAACCCGCTGTGAGGATTTTCCTTATACTCTCCGTTCAATAGGTGGAGTTTCCTCTCTCTTTTCAGTAGATAGAGATACCTCTCTAGCAAGAACACCCCTTTTGCTGGGCAACAATTCTATCCCTGAATCGCCAAATTACAATACGCAACACAACAAATTTTTGTATAAGCATAATACTCTCTAAGAATAGCATATTTGTACAATATAAAATCACTATCAACCTCTCAATAAGAAGATGTAATGAAGCTCAAGAGAAAGCTAGGGTTTTTTGGATTGGGATGATTGAAAAACGAAGAGCAAAACTAGAGTTTGATTTTTCAACAAATAAGAACGGCGCACAATAACTTTAGTAAGATGAAAACGATATGATTTTTGTGAGTCAATTAATTAGTATTACCCTAATGTGATTAGGGTTGCTTGGCTCATTCTAAAAATGAAGAGCGCAAAGGCTATCCCAAATATAAGAGTTCTGTCATGTAATATTTGGACCAAATGTCAGATCGTCTTCTTGGAAAATATAATTTAATTCCAAACTTTGTGTAAAACCCAAAAGAAAATAAGTAAAGAAATTTTTACTGAACATAATTCAGATTTGATTTCTTGGATTTTTGTAAAGAAAGTTAAACTCTGACTAAAAATTAAACATGCACGGGATAACTAAACAAATGTCAAACTCAATACCAGAACAACAAGATAATTAAACATTGCAATCATCCAAATAAAAACAAACTAAACTCATTAATAAATAAAGTTCAACCAAATAAAAGAACTAAATTTAATAACAAGTCCAAACTGGATTAAACAAAATAAAAAAACTAACTTTAATAGTAAAAACACCTAAAGAAATATTTATATTCCAACGAAAACTTTAAATAAAATAAAGACAAACTAAAATTAAAATAACAATGCTCAAACAAGAGTCTAAATGGAAGAGAGAAATAAAAAAAGATCAAACTAACACCAGTTAACAACTTAAAATAACAAAAAATAAACTGACTTTTTAATAAGAAAAATAGATCCAGATAATTATTCAAGATTCAAATTTAAAAAAAAAAAAAAAAAAGACTAAAGAGAGAAGGAGATATGAGAGAAAGATAGCTTGCTGCGCACGGCCTCGAAAAGAAAGACCTAAAGAAAAACTTTAAAACCCTACTTTAGTCTACTCTAAAAGCTGCCCCTAAAAGCATACCTACCCCCCTTTTTATCATCAATTTACAGCAGCCCTCGGAAGACTCCGGCGCCTAGCCCATCCGTAAGCATGGGTTCATGCATGCTCCCTTCACGTTGCATGGCTGGGTCAAATCGTGGGCCTATGACCCAGCTCATGGGCTCCTCTTCCAGCGCATCTCCACGCACGCTTAGTCTTGTCAAGCCCAGCTTCTTCACGGCCCGCTCTTGTTGGCAGCCCATGAACCTGAGGCCCTTCACGCATGCATGGTACTGTTCGCGTGGATGCTTTTAAGTTTGAAGCCCAGCACCCCACGGTTTTGCCATTTAATTCCCAGCTCACATATTGAAGCCCACGGCTGCCTCCTTGTGCAATCCGAGCCCCCTTAAGGCTCCAGCACAGCCCACGGCCTCGCTTCATTTAACCCAGCACACCTCTCTTTTGAACTTGTACGCGGCCGGGCTTTGTTCATCCTTCACACTACTAGTCTTTGTACACTCGTGGTCAAGTCACGCATGGCTTCACACGGCTTCCCACAAGCAGGATCTGCGTGCATTTTAATATCAACATTAATGTCTAAAATTTATCCTACAATGATTAAATACTTAAAATTCATAAATTATCGAATAAAAATTTAAATATTATAAATTAAGGGCAATGTTAAAATATTGAACATAATTAGGCATTTAATTAAAATTATAATCTTTAATATATGAATTTAAACGCCTAATTACGCAACTTTGACGCGTAATCATTGCTCTTAAATAGTAGGCTTTGAAATCTGACTATTTTCCTAGAGTTTGGAAACAATATATTCTTAAAATGGTAAGAAATCGCGCTGTTTAAAAACTTAGCTGCGAGACTTCAGTCACCCGAGCTTATGCATCAGTCGCCCAAACCATTTAGAAATAGAATATCAAAAACAAGAAGTAGCACTTCAGTCGCTCGAGCCTATGGCTTTGGTTGCTCGAACCTGTTTGGTAGCCCAGACTATCTGTCCAGTTGCCCGAACTTACACTGTCTGGACATTTTCACTGGCAGTATTAGTTTGGTCGCCTGACCCTAGAGTCTGATCGCCCGAACATACTAATTCTAGAGCAGATTGTTCAGTTTGTTGTGAAATTCAATGTTCTTTATTTCAAAACTTATTTGTGTTCTTTAAAACATATTTCAACTTTGAAAAGATATTTTTTGAGTTTTAGAAATAGGTTTCTAAGTCCAATTGTATCCTAAGAGCTTCATACGCAGTCTTAATATAAAGGAGTACTTACATGAGACTCTTAAAACAATACATATCAAATAAAAGTGAAGTCCTCATGTCCTTGAAGCTTTATCTTCATCCCATCTTCAGCCAATCCTCATTTAGCTTTTGTTCCTCATGTCTTTTAAGCTTTAAGTATGATTCAATGTGCTCGTGAGTTATGATACCTATAAATTAGAATCCTTAGTTTTTTATCATCAAAACAAAAATGAAGCCTTGTTAGGCCCATAGATAAGTCCAAGTTCATGTTGTTAACCCTAAAGTAAGGTGGACACGTCACTTTTGGAGACAATGCTAAAGGTAAAATTATCGTCATTGGAAAAGTCGGTAAGGAACCCTCTTTAATAATTAAGAATGTATTATTAGTTGAAGGTTTAAAGCAAAACTTGCTTAGCATTAGTTGACTCAGTGATAAAGGATTTGACATAATATTTAAAAAGGATAAATGCATAGTTAAAAATATAGAAAAACACGAGATACTCTTCATAGAAAATTGGGGTGAGAACGTATATTGCATAAACTTTGAAAACCTAGTATCTCAAGATGTAAAATTCTTTACGGCCTTAAATGAATCTAGTTGGCTATGGCATAGGATATTAGAACACGCTAGCATGGACCTCTTATCCAAGTTAGTTGGGAAGAAAATAGTTAAGGGCTTACCCAGCACAAAGTTCACAAAAGACAAAGTCTATGATGCATGCCAACTTAAGAAGCAAATCAAGACAAGCTTTAAAAAGAAGCAACTGATATTCACTAGAAAGTCATTAGAGTTAATTCATCTACATTTGTTTGGCCCCACTAAAACACAAAGTTTAGGAGGAAAGCAATATGCATTCGTCATAGTAGATGACTACTCCGGGTTCACCCGGGTGTTAAGAATTATTCTTATCCTCCAAAGACAAAGTGTGTAAAATGCTTACTGTTAACTTTGGTGTATTCCCAAGAAGGGGGTGAATTGGGTATTTAAAAATGCTTCCTAGGTTTAGCTAATCCAATAACTGTATTTCACAACTTAGGGTCTTTCTAAGCACATACCAATTGCGCAGATAATATGCAGAAATTAAATCATGCACAACATTCACAATATATCAAATGTGCCATACACGTGCAGGAATATAAAGTGCTAGAAATATAAAGTACACGCATGATATGTTATCAGAGTTCAGCCAATACTTCCTACATCCCCGCCTCAGCTCGCAAACCCTAGGATTACCATTATTGCTCACTTAACGGGTGGAAAGGCACCTTAATACGACCAGGTCAAATTACCAAGGCTGACCTCAACCTTTACACACTCTCCTTGCGGGGCAGAGAAGGCTCTACCGATCCTTACGGGCTAAATCAACGCTCCCTCAGGCCACGCCCTGAATACAATAGTGAATTAAAAATTTGTGTACAATTTAAGTGTTTCTAAACAAGCAGATTATGTGCCAATACGCACATGTAATAATCAATGCACATCAATATGATAAGAACTATAAGCTCAGAACAATGTGTGCTAACACTCAATCTTAGGTCAATATTCAATCAAGTATAGGAGTGTATTATCAAGCCTATCTTTGAAACAATATATAGATGTATATCTCAATCACAATTTAGGGTTTGAAAGATTTCCAACAACAATAATCAATATATCTCTAAAATTAACTTCTCAAGATTCTAGCACAATAGATATTTGAAAAATGAGTTTGTGAAAATAATTTTAGCGCAATCAAAAACACAAGCCTCGGAGTCTTAGACTCACAAACCTCAAAGTTTTCCCCATACAATGAAGTTATTAAATAAATTGGGGGGGGGGGGGGGAATTTTTCAAAAAACTCTCAATACAAAATCAATCAAGTAATAAATCAATGAGACTTTAAGCTAGTATATGACAATGTAAAATCACTCAAGGCACTCTCACCAAGCTAGATTTAGCAAAGGAATAACAAAGGATGCGTGTATAGGCTTTGTTTTTGGAAAAATGAGCTTTGGAAATTTTAGAGAATTCTCACTTAATCAAAATGCTAATCACTGACTAATCTAAGCAAATGAGGCCATATATATAGACATGGCACAAATTATGACCATTGGGGACACCAGGGGTATTATTAAATTTGTTTTAAAAGAGTTTAAGAAAATTAACCCCATTTAACCTCGGTAAAAATTAGGCCAACCCGAGAGTTTCGGTCTACCGAGCCATAAGTTCGATCGCCCGAATAGACACATAAGCAAAAAGGCGTTTTTAAAGCTTGGGTGCCCGTGGACAGGTTCAGGTGGCTGAACAAGGTGATTTTCCAAAATGTCCAAGGTTCGGTCGCCCATCCTCAAGTTCGATCTGCCGAACTTGCATGTTCAGTCACCCGAGGTTATTTTGAATGTGAAGTTCGGGCTGCTGAGTTGGTGAAAGGGTAAGCGTGCAAGTTCGATTAATCGAGGATGGTGAAATCCTTTTTGGTTCGGTCACTCGAAGTCAGGTCAACTGTTTGACCTTTCAACGGTTCGGTCGACTGAGGTGTTTTGAACACCAAGGTTCGGTCACCCGAAACCCTATTCATTTAGCACTTTAATTCTTGTTTTAATTCAATTGATTTCCTTGATATTATATGTGATTTTGGGGACAATATTACATGTAAGTGCAAGGACCTAAGGTTATTCTAAGGTCTTTGAAAGTACACCTAAAAACCTGGCATCAGTCGACCGATCCCTAAGATCACTCTACGGTCTTGAGCTTATAATCCTTACATGCATGATGCACATCAATTATTACAAATCATTCCTATTATACTATTACAAACCCGAATTAGACATAATATAAATTAAAATAAAAAACTATTCTGGGTTGTTATTCTTCAAATCACCACGTGCCACCATATGATTTTTCTACTTTGATCCTGCACACAAATTCGACAAACATTAAATACCTTATATTTGTCATTATCAAAAACGAGATATGATTCAAAAAGTCAACACTCACCAACTTGTGTAAGAAACTTCAAAATGAAAAAGGGTATGGTGTTTTACACATAAGAAGCGAAAGAGGTGGAGAGTTCAAAATAAAGATGTTGAAAACTTCTGTGATGTAAATGAAATATCACAACTTTTTAGCACCACGAACACCTCAACAAAATGGAGTTGTTGAAGGAAAGAATAGATCCCTACAAGAAATGGCTAGGACTATGTTAAATGAGCATAACATGCCTAAATACTTTTGAGTTGAAGCGGTAAACACTGCCTGTTATACAATGAACAGAGTCTCCATTAGGGTTAACCAGAATAAAACCCTCCACGACCTTTGGAAAGGAAAAAGACCAAATATTTCATACTTCCATGTATTTGGATGTAAATGATTTGTTCTAAATGATAAAGGGAACCGAGGAAAATTTTATGCAAAGTTAGATGAAGGAATTTTTCTAGGATATGCTTTAAATAGCAAAGTATTGATAGTCTACAACAAAAGAACATTATCTGTTGTAGAATCCATTCACGTCGTATTTGATGAAGCTAATCCATTTTCTTCTAAAACTGCTAATAATGATGATCTAGATATAAGAAAGAGTTTAGAAGAACTAGCAATTCATGAAATCAAATATGAGAGCATTGAAACCAAAGAACCATCTAATGATGACTCTCTAGAACAAAATGATTTTCCTGAGGAATGGAAATTCGTGAAGAACCACCCTAAGTACCAAATAATTGGCGAACCGTTATGAGGGTTGTCCACTAGATCTTCCCTTAAGAACCTGTGTAATCATTGTTCATTCCTGTCTCAAGAGGAACCTATGAACATTAATGATGCAATCACCGATGATTTGTGGGTACTAGCCATGAAAGAAGAATTAAACCAATTCGAGAGAAATAAAGTTGGGAAGTTAGTTCCTAGGCCCAATGATCATTTAGTGATTGGCACTAAATGGATTTATAAGAATAAAAAGGATGAAAATGGCGTCGTTGTCCATAACAAGGCTAGATTGGTAGCACAAGGTTATAATCAAGAAGAGGGTACTGATTTTGAGGGGACCTATGCTCTTGTAGCTAGAATTGAAGCAATTCGTATGCTACTAGCCTACACATCCCATAAAAACTTCATATTATATCAAATGAATGTGAAAAGTGCATTCTTAAATGGCTACATAAATGAAGAAGTATATATAGCACAACCCCCTAGTTTTGAAGACTACCATTTTATAAAGCATGCATTTAAATTGACAAAAGCCTTATACAGATTAAAACAAGCTCCTATAGCTTGGTATGAGAGATTGAGCGAATTTCTGTTAGAAAATGGTTTCTCAAGAGGAAAAGTGGACAGTACCATGTTTATTAGAACTAAGACTGATGATATACTTATCATTCAAATCTGTGTTGATGATATCATATTCAGTGCTCAAGATGAGTTTGAGATGAGTATAATGGGCGAACTAGCATATTTTCGTAGTCTACAAATCAAACAAGCCAAAAATGGAAATTTCTTAAACAATCCAAGTATATAAAAGAAGGTGGCAAGGCATTGGGAACCCCAATAAGAACCTCTATTAGTCTTGATAGAGATAAGTAAAGAAAACCAGTAGATTTCAAATACTACCGAGGTATGATTGGTAGTTTGCTCTACTTAATAGCTAGTAGACCAGACATTATGTGTAGCATTTGTATGTATTCTAGATTTCAAGCATCGCCTAAGGTATCACATCAAATTGTTGTTAAAAGGATTTTAAGGTATTTGATAGGTACTATAGACTTAGGTTTATGGTATCTTAAGGATACATCTGTTGAAATGATCAGCTGCTCTAATGCGTACTATGCCAGGTAAAAGATTGACCACAAGAGTACAAGTGGTACATGTCACTTCTTAGGGCAATCGCTGGTATCTTGGTTTTGCAAGAAACAAAGTTTCATGGCATTATCTACTGCTAAGGCTGAGTATGTTGCAGCTAGTAGTTGTTGTGCACAAGCGTTGTATATGAAGCAACAACTCAAAGATTACAATTTGAAATATGAAGTTGTACCTATAAAGTGTGAGTTAACACCAGCACTATTAACATATCCCAAAATCCTATATCTTACTTAAGTACTAAGCATATTGACATAAGACATCATTTCCTTAAAGATCATGTGCAAAAGGAACATATCACTCTTGAATTCATGAGCACGGATGAACAATGGGCTGTTATATTCACGAAACTTCTTCAAGAGGACCGTTTGATATCTATAAGAAGTGAATTAGGCTTATTGCATTCTTAAGAAATAATTTAAGAAGAAAGAGCTCATTAATTTGAGAGTTATGGACTAAATTTTAAGTTAACTCAAAACATTCAGAACTTCGGACGACCAAAGGGTATAGGTAAATTAGCATTAAGAGTGTTTAGAAGACTTCGGATGACTGAACTTACTGTATGATTGACCAACGCTTACTATGTTAAAGATTTCTGATTTCCAAAGTCAATTCGGGCAACCGAACGAAACGTCCAGGTGACTGAACTACACAGATATAAAAGTTGTTTTTCGCAAAAACCCCTAATTTTTTAGCACTCTAGCCACCTGGACCCTCTTTCTCTCTCACCCGAAGTTGTGTCCTTCCCTCTTCAAGCCTTCTCCCACTTGTTTTTGCCTCAAAACTTCATATCTAAGCCTAGATCTTGTTGTTTTCACTCGGATTTCTCAGTTTTCTCTTATCTTTTCTTTTAAAACCATGCCAAAGACGAAGCAAACTGCTAACAAGAACAAATCTTTAGGCCAAGACGATGCGAAGCACATTCATCGCTGGCTTTTGACTCCAGGGGCAAGGAAGATTTAAAACGAACACCTTTGCTCCATAAAACCTATACTTGGTAAGGTTTTAGATATGAACTTTATGGAAGCAAATTTTCCTAATATTCTTAGGATGTTCGCTGCTCTAGGTTGTGATCGTTTCATTACTTATCAACCCAAAGGGGTTTTCCTTAACCTAATTTGTTTATTTTACATGAATTTAGGAAGACAATGGAATATATATATATATAACCCAAATAATGTGTTGATTCTATGAGTCCAATCCTATTTTGATAATGACAAATCGCTTGGTATTTGATCTGTGCATTGAGGTTGTTGACAAGAACATTATTTAGCATGCACGGAAGGTGAGGAAGTCATGGAAGCCACGAGGATTAAAGCATATACAACCTGGCACAATCCATGGAACTAAAAGAGTAGAAGAATGAAGATGCAAGCGTCAAGTTCAAGATCGTCATAGGAATGAGTATTTAGAATTGATTGCATTTGCATATTTTATATGATATAACTAGAAGCTCAAAATATACCCTAGCCTAATCTTAGGGCACATGCATCTCATGAAAATTTTCTAGGGTTAGATATGGACTTAGAGACCTTATTTTGAATCCCAGAAAATGTTTTATAAAAGATCAAAGTAAGAGAGCAAAATTGATTTTGAAAACAAAACTGAAAATTCTGAAGCTGGTCTACCCAAACGATTGAGGTGTACCCTCATAATTCTGAAGATTCAACCTCAGACAACTGAAGTTTTACTTAAGATGTCTGAAGTATTTCCTCATAAGATTTAAGATTTAGTTCAGTCGTTTGAAGATTTATCTGATGAAACACGAAACAAGTAGAACACCCTTAGAAGACTGAACCTTCAGTTTAGTCGTCTGAGCTGGGACTTCAGAAAACTGAACCTACAGTTTAGTCATCTGACCCTGTGTCCATACTATAATTTTCAGTGCTTTAAGGAACATTAGAAGACTGAACCCAAAAGCTTAGTCGACTGAACTTGCAGAAACTTTAAAATTATGAACTTTAGCGAGAAAACACGCGGATTGTTTACTTATTCTAATTGATCCAAAGGTCAATACATAACCTAAGGCCGAGATTACTTATAAAAACAACTTCTAAACCCTAGTGCCTCACTTTTGGCATATGCTTGGGAAGCTTTGAACACTTTGTGATTGATCTTGAGAGCGTTAAACAAAAATACACTTCTTGCCTACACTCCAACTTATACACATCAAGTTTTGGGCAAATCATCTCAGCTTTTCTAAAGGAAATTCATTTACAAACCTTGTAAACATTATGTGGTGATTGAGGTTTGATAAATAAGTGATTGGTTTGTGATTTCAATATACACATATTCAAAGATTTTTCATCTCTCATACTCATAGTTCTACTACTTTTATTGAGAAGAAAAATCTTTGTGTTATTACTTGAAAAAATTTCTTTGAGAAAGTTTTTTACTAAAGGTTGAATATCTGTTGAGATTCAAGTATTTATTTTTCATTCAAGGACTTGATATTTTGGTATTGAAAATTAATTATTTGATTGAAAATCCTGAGAGCTTCTAAATACATATTCTTGAGGAATAATTTTTTGTGAAAAGTATTGCTTAAATCTTTGCAATATTTCAAGTCATATTTTTATTCAAATATTTATTCTTACAAATTACTTGATTGCTAGAACCAAAATCTAAGTGTTATTAAAGATTATTTTTACAAGGATCATATCTTTATATTCTTGCATCAAGTGGATTGTTTTAAAATCCTAAAATCTCCAAAGCATTTATTTATAAGAAATTATTTTTTCAGAGATATTAACTTGAAGGTAAATTTTGTGAAGCATATCATTCATATAACGATTTCATCGTTATATTCATACTGAATTTCAAGTTTTATCATATGGATATGGGTTAGGATTTTCTATTGTACTCACTAACTTGGTTAGAAGCAATATTGAGTTTTGTAGAATTGTAATACTGTAATCACAGTTCAGACTATGAACCGAATTTGAGTAAAAAGTTGTATCTCTTGTAAGCAACGGAGTAGGAGGAAATTGTACCTCTTGTAAGTAGTGGATTGTAAAGGAAGCTCCGCTCTAGTTAAAGGAGCAAGGATTTAGTGAAATCCTTAAGTGGGTTGCTCAAGGAGAGGACGTAGGCTGGGTTGGCTGAACCTTGTAAAACTGTGTTTGCATCTCTCTTACCCTTAACTCCTTTTTAATTTCCGCATTGTATTTAAATTACTTGTGTATTGTGTATGTGTTGAACACTTGTTACAACTATAAGTAATTGGGTAAAAGTGTATGCTTGACAAAGATACATATTAGATTGATTAATAGTGAAACATTAACCTCGTTGTTAGCTAACCTAAAAATTTGTAGTTAAAGGTTTTTTGAAATTAGATCTTAAAGGTCATAATCTTTTAAAAATACCCAATTCACCCCCTCCCCTCTTAGGATAACACTGTAATTCACATTTGATATCAGAGCGAGGTTACATACACTTAACCGTTATTTTTGTAAAAAGATCACATGGCACACATTAGTGTAACCCCATTCGGTGAGGGACACTCGTCTACTAGACCACCTATTTTTTTGCAGTGTAAATTACACCTACTGGAAAAGAAGAATGAGTATATATATTTTAAATGTTGATTGGAAAGTGTGGAAAATTGTATCTAAAGGATATCACGTTCCTATGAAAGTAGTTGACAAGGTAAATGTTCCTAAGACTGAAGATGAGTATACAAAGGAAGACTAGAAATCTGTGCAAATAAATGCTACTGTAATGAACTTGCTATTCTGTGCACTAGATGTAAATGAGTTTAATAGGGTGATGGCTTGTAACACTGCTAAAGAGATTTGGTAAAAATTAGAAGTCACATATAAAGGTACTAAGTAAAAGATAGTAGGATAGACATGCTTCTAGTGAATATAAGACATTTAAAATGGCTGCTGATAAATCTATTTAATCCATATACACTAGATTCACACACATTACGAATTCTTTAAATGCTCTTGATAAATCTTACCCTACTTATAAGTTGATCAGGAAAATACTTAGGGGATTACCGCCAATTTAGGAAGCTAAGGCTACTGCAATAGCAGAAGGAAGGAATCTGAAGGAGATGTCAGTTGATGAACTGATCGGATCACTCATTACTTATGAACCAGCAATAATTGAAAGGAAGAATGAGCAAAATAAAGCAAAAAAATTTACAGCACTTAAGGCATCATCTAACAGTTCCAGTGAAGGAAGTGATTCAGAATCAGATGATAACATGGCTATTCTCACTAAGAAATTTGGAAAGTTCATGAGAAAGAACAAGAAATACACCAGAAAATCCAAGGGCTCAAAAACAGAAAAGGGGAAGTCAAACAGAAGGAAGCAAAAGGATGATCTTCCTACGTGTTATAACTATAGAGAAGTTGGTCATATCAAGTCAGATTGTCCCCAACTGAAGAAAGCGTCTAAGAAGAAGAAGAATACACTAAAGGTTGGTTGGGATACTCACAGTACCAATAGTTCAAAATTTGAATCTAGTGATGATGAAATTGCAAATCTGTGTCCGATGGCTCACGAAGACCACTTAGGAAAGTTTGATATGAAATCGGATGAAGGTATCTTTCTAAGGTATGCCTTAGATAGTAAAGCCTACAGCGTATATAGTAAATGATCATTAACTGTAGTAGAATCTATCCATGTAGTATTAGATGAGTTAAATCTTTTCTCTAAAAAGACTAATGAGGATGAAATTGAGATAAATAAGGAGTTTGAAAACTTGTCTAATGAAAATGATTCAGATAAGAGAAATGAAATTAAGGAGCCATTTGCTGAAAACAATCAAATTGAAAATGAGATTAATCAACTAACTTGAGGATGAAAGTACATAAGGAATCACCTCATTGATCAAATAATAGGTGAACCATCATATGGAGTAGTCACACAATCCTCACTTAGAAATACAATTAGTCATTGTGCATTCCTATCTCAAGAAGAACCTAAGAATGTGAGTGAAGCAATCGAGAATGAATCTTGGGTGATGTCCATGCAAGAAGAGTTAAACCAGTTTGAGAGAAATAAAGTATGGACATTAATTCTTAGACCTGAGGATAAGACAGTTATTGGAGCAAAATGGATATATAATAACAAGAAAGATGAACATGTGATAGTTGTTAGAAATAAGGCAAGACTAGTAGCTTAGGGATATAACTAGGAAGAAGGAATAGACTTTTAGGAAACCTTTACACATGTAGCGAGAATGGAAGTCATTCGTATGTTTGTTAACTTATGCTACTTTTAAAGATTTCAAACTATATCAAATGAATGTCAAAAGCACATTTTTAAATGACTACGTAAGTGAAGAGGTATATGTAAAACAACCCACAGGTTTTGAAAACCATAAGTATCCCAAACATGTTTATAGACTAAATAAAGCATTGTATGGTTTAAAGCAAAGGAAGATCAAAGGGCGGGCCAACATAAAAAAATGAACAACCCGCCAAAGAACTTCACTTCCCAATCGCACGAACCATATCAAACTCTATCACACTAAGCCATTCTAATTTAAAGTCCAAAATTTTCTCAAAAAATTATGAAAAGTAAAAGCACTTTTAAAATCTCACAAGTCACAACAGCATCCTCCAAGAAAAAGTTGTATCTACAAACTGAACATAGGACAATTCCACACTACTCCTGCTAAACTTGAAACCCATAATCATGCCTTGCCCCTAATTAAGCTTGTTAACTCATTCCACTCAAATCACCTTTGTAAACAAGAAAGGACAAAGACGGTCCCCCTGCAGGCAGCCCAAGAGAGGCTATAAGCTATTCATTAGGCTGTCCATAAACAAAATCACACTTGTTCGCATAATAGAAGCAATTTTGACCCATTTCCACCAAAACCCTTCTAACAACAAATTATCCAACATATCCCAACATGCCCGACTGTAAGCTTTTTCAAAGTTCAATTTACAAGGAACACCTCTATTGCCCTTCTCTAAGCATCACTTACCACCACAGCATTAAGAACCAATAACCAACCCATCCTTAATAAAACCATTCTACACTAGTCTAAAACTCTCAGTTAACACCTTGTTCGAGATTTTATAAAATATATAGACTAAATACCAAATTAATGAGCCTATAGTCTCTGCCTTATAAGAGATATATTTCTTTGAAATAAGGACAATAAAAGTAGGATTCAAACTCCTCCCAAACACCCTATTACAATGAAATTCACCAAAGAATCTCACCATCACCCTTTTTTGTTGGGATAGAAGGGGTGGAGAGGAGAGAAACCATAAAGACCTAGAACCTTATTTCTCTCCATCTCCAACACATTTTCTTTGACCTCTTTAATGTCAAAAAGTTCTCCTGGATAAATCTTCGTAAAATAAAGTGATCTTCTCATCTAAGTTGCCAGTGATCTCTTAACAAAACACTAAGGTCGTCTGGCTCCTTAATGAAACTCCTCCATCTTTTCCCTTTAGTAACTCAATAAAACAATTGAGAAAAACAATCTCCCTCCTTATTCCATTTAGTATGGACAATTCTCTCTATCTAATATCCTTCCTCACAAAAATATCCTTCAAATAATTGCTTGACTGAATTCTAGCCCTCTCTTCATCATCCAACAAGCCATACCCCAGTGGAATATCAATTTTCCTTTCTTTTTGATAACCAAGAGTTTTTTTGTTCCAAATTTTCAACTTACGCTTCACAAACTTCAGCCTTTTCATGAATTTAAAACCTTCCCAACCCAGAATCTGAAAGCACTTCCACCAAGTCTCAACATTAGTCCCGAAAGAGTAATAATTGAACAAATATTGAACACAACAGTACCCAAAGGTTCAAGGGGCTAAATATTTATTCCAAGAAGGGCTTATTCAATCCAATCATACCACGTAATCCTTTAAAATGTGCATTCTGCACGATTTTTTCAGTTGCACACTTTCTTTCCTTCAAATCAACATTCATTCATGAGTTCGTCAGAAATTCTCAAATCTAACAGCACCAGGTAATAATAAGCATTACAAACCTATGCAAAACTTCTTGAGCAAGATTTGGGAATTGAGGCCTCTTTATCCACTGATGCCATCCAACAGACCATTACAAAGAGATATGTCCCCAAGATCAACTGAGATCAAAAAATCAAAGCTCCTCACACCCCTTTAAAAAAAAAATGACTTAGAGACTCGAATAATATTGAAATCACCCCCAAACAGCCAAACATCACCTCAGGCTACAGAACCAAAACACCAGCTAACCACTATCTTTAAAATGAAGCTCCTTTCTCTTTCCTTTTGTGAATAGGAATGCTTTTACAGCTAAAGATAACTGACCAAACAGAAAATGGCTACCCAACACCCCTAGTTGTGATTGAAAACTTAAAGAGGGTGAAGGACTTGCTCCTTCTACAACTGCAATCATTTATCTCAATTACAGTTCATTGACACGCAGCATATTATCCAGTGAAATGTTGTGCTTATTTTTACTGGGATATTTGTCACGCAACCTCAAATTATGTACGATACCTCAGATATTTTGAAACTGTTTCAACACTTTTCTGGTGTGTTTTTTGAGGTTCATTCCAAGCGTTTCATGTTTCTTCCATTAATAATAAACAAATTCTGCAACAGCTTGGATCAATATCAGATGAAAAGCAGTATTTAAGATGCTGAGACAAGATAAATATTTAAGAATTCATGCAGATGCTCTAGAAATCAAAATAGTTAATTTCAAACGGTCAATTTATAGTACATCAGCTGATATTCCAAATAGTGGAATTTAGGAATAGTCCATCAAAATTTTCAGTTACATGTCAATTCTATGCAAATGTGTAGGGGTTCTTTAAATGTGGTAGTTACAAATTATTATACACTGTATCCTAAGATCTGAATCAGGATAAAAGCCATAATTCGCTTTACAGGTCTTTGTACAACAACTGGAATTTGGGTATTCGCTCAGGAGGCAGTGGACAACTCACAATCAACTTGCCTTTCATAGCACCTCTAAATATTGCCTGCAAGAAAAATAGAGGAATTTTATGCACAATACACACACACAACACACACATATATTTTACTATAATTATCAAAACATAATGCAAAATTATTTATCAGATATCCATGGTTAAATCCAGTTTTTTCTCAGCTAACTAAGAAAAATATACAAAAAATGGTTTATGGTTTAAAAAAAACAAATGTTTTCACCCATTTTTCCAAATCCTAAAAAATTTATAGCAAAAGACAAGATTTAACTAATAGGAGAAGAATTTACCAAAAAAAAAGGAAAAAAACTAAATAACAACAAAGAAAGAAAAGGAAAAATCAAGTCAACAAATTCCTCCAATCTCACTGAACTTCTGGAAAGCTTACTCCCCCAAAAAACCTAAACCCAGCACATCACAAAGAGGCCATATAGTGAATATTTTCCCAAACCGGCATCCAATTCAACTTCTTCCCTGAAAAAGTCCATGGATTATGCTCCAACCAGAACCCCCAGAACACTACAAAGATACCACATTTCCATAATACAGCCCTATCCTTCCTCCTCCTAAAACCCACAATGAAGTATCCAAAAATTCCTCCACTAATACATGACAAACCCAACTATCTCCCAAACTATCAAATAACTTGTTCCAAGCCCTCCAAGTGAAATCACAATACAAAAAATGATAAGATGCTGTATCAAAATTGTTATAACAGAGCACACAAACATCTGGAGAAAGAGCCTTCAAAGGTCTCCTGATCTGCAACAGGTTATTGGTATTGATTCTATTAAGCATGACCAACCAAATAAAAGCCATAATTTTGGGGGGTACTTTAGCCTTCCAAAGGGGAAAATGGGAAATTGGAACGAGTCAAGAACTTATAAGGACATCCCTTCTCGAAGAAATATGACAATTATTCAATAAAGTCAATAAGGAATATAGCTCCACCAACTTTCTATTGTTAAGAGATCTTCTAAAATGAAAATTCCTAGAAGCCAAAGGACTAACCGAATCACCAGCAAAGAAAGAAATAACACTATTCTACCCTGAGCTCAATCAGAAGAGACAAGAAAAAGTTGTGGATAAGACACCATTCCTTAACCAAGGGTCTATCCAAAAATGAATTTAAGAACCCCCATCCCCACCTCAAATTTGGTGGGAGGAGTGAATAAGGGATAAATATAAGAAATAGATCTCCATGGACTTTACAAAGAACATCTTAAACTAGCACTTGTATCCCACCCATTTTCACTCAACCCAAACTTATTTCTAACTCCACGCCAAAGGGAAGAATCTTCTAGGAGAAAACGCCAAAGCCATTTAGCTAATTGGTGTTTTCAGACACCAACTTTACAAGACCCTTAGCCCACCCTCCAATTTAGACCTGCACACCTCTCCCCAACTCACTACATGGTCCCTATGACCCTTGACTCTAGACCACAAGAAATCTCTCATAATTCTCGCAATCTAACTAGAAATCCCCACCAGAATCTTAAAAATAGACAAATAATATAACAGGATACTAGACAGAAAAGCCTGAATATTAGTGATTCTATCCCCAAGAGAGAAAGAAGGCCCCTGCCAGCCATCTAAACGCCTCACCATCCTTTCCACTACCAACATCCAAAAGTACATAGATTTAGGGTTACCCTCCAAAGGGACCCCTAAATAAGTCAAAGGCTAATCCAATAAAACTACACCCCACATCAGATGATCACTCACTAGCACGCTTAATAGGAACATTAATAGTTGCTAAACCACTTTGCCCCATGTTGATTTTAAGCCCCTGAATCCTCTTAAACACATGGAGAAACACCCAAAATTCTCATATAAAACTAGCTATAAGCATCTAAAAATAAAATGGTATCATCAGCAAACTGAAGATGAAAAACCACCACTCCCTCTCTCTCCACTACCAACCCAACAACACGCGATCCACTGCCCTATCCACCACTATACTCAAAACGTCAGCTACTAGGACAAACAAAAAGGGTAAAGTGGGTCTCCTTGTCTAATACATCTCAAGGCACTAAACCAAGATTTAGGTTCACCATTCACAATTACCACGAACCACACATTAGACAGATAGTCCCTTATCCACCAATGCCTTTGCTCACCAAAAAACCCCTTTCTCACAAAGATTTTATCCAAGAAACTCCAACAATGTCATAAGCTTTCTCAAAATCCAATCTGAAAATGAAAACTATTCTTTCTCCTACGAATATCCTCCACACCCTCATTAGCCACCAAAATAGCATCCACAATTTTTAACCCCCCCCCCCCCCTCCTCCCCAAAAATCGCACTTTAAACACTAGACATAGTCTTATCAAGCACCGCACTCAACCTATTAGCCACTACTTTGGCGTTAATCTCATATACACTAGAAATAGGTCTAAAGTCCTCTATCTTAATAGATCTAGACTTCTTAGGCACCAAAGCAATCAAATTGGAAAAAATACTCTTGCTCAAAATCCCATTCCCATAAATTCAGTAGACTTTAAAAAAACATCCCTTAATTACATCACAGAAAATATGAAATATATATATATATATATATATATATATATATATTAAAGCAATCCGAACCCAGAGCCTTATCCCTCTTCATCCTAAAAACTACCCCCCTCATTTCCTCCTCATCAAAAGGTCTCACTAATCATCGAATTGAATCTCCAAAAATGGGAGTCCACTCTAACCCCTTAATCATCAGTCTACGAACAGCCTCCTCAGTATACAGGTTAATAATAGAAATTAGTGATCTTAGAGGTGATCTGACAAGGGTCAATAATAATCCTTCCTCTCCCCCCCCCCCCCCCCCACCATCCTACTCCCTAATCAAATTCTTTCTCATTTTCACATTTGCTAACCTGTGAAAGAAACTAGAATTACAATCACCATCTTTGACCCATTTAAATTGGGTCTTTCGCCTCCAACTCCTCATCTCCTCAAAAAGCACCCCTTTCAACTCATTCTTCAAAAAAATCTTTTTTGCCTCCTCACTTTCCGAGAGATTGACCTCCTCTTCCTTCCTATCCAAAGAGTCCAACACACCTAGGATGTTGGATTTTCTAATTCTAGCATCACCAAACACCCTCCTTATTCCAATCTTTTAATTTCTCCTTTATAAGCTTCAATTTCCTCGTAAATCCAAACCCTTCCCATCCCATCTTCATGTCCTCTCCAAAGGAGCTCCTCACCAACGGCTTGAAAGTCGCATGATCCAACCAAATATTCTCAAACCTAAAATGAGTAGGAGCCCAAGACAACCTACTAGATTCCAACATAATAGGGAAATGATTAGAAGCAGGGCTCAGGAGAACAGTTTGGGAGAGATTATAAAATTCGTCCTCCTACTCACTACAAAACAAGAACCTATAGCCACCACCCTAGCCCCCTCTCCCTCAATAGAGCAAGTAAAAGTAGCATTCCCCAAAGGGTGATCTCTCAAACCACACTCCCCAATAAGCAAGTCAAACTGCTGCATGAAAGCAGTTAATCAATCCCCACCTCCTCCCCCCCCCCCCCCCCCCAGCTTTTCTCCCCCGGAAACCTCATTGCATTAAAACCACCACCCATGATCCACATAGGGGAGCAAAATCCATAAACAGAGTAAAGCTCATCCCAAAAAGAACTCCTAAGGGTTGGTCCAAAGGGGTACGGAGGAAACCCACCACTAACCCCTCCCTCCCACTTCAACTAAAACAGAGGGAAAAAAACCCTACCAAATTCCCAAGTAACAAGATACCCCCTAAGTGCCCCGAGAGTGTAGAAAGCCCCAATTCCTACAACGACCATCCAAAATACTCCTAACACCCCCCCCCCCCCCAAACCCGAGACTCCTCTTCCAAACACCCCTACCTCGCACATTCCAACTAGTAATCTTCATATCTTAAAATGCTTACCACCCTTCCCAGTCCCCTTACAACCCTTATAATTAATCGACGAAGCCAGATTTTTTAACTCATTCTTAATTTTCTTCTTCTTCCTCACAAAATTTCTAGGGCTTAAACCCAACCTCACCTCATTAACTTAGGGCTCTACAAATTTCAGGCCTAGATCCCCAAGGATTTTTTTGGGTCTGTACAGTCTCTCTCACCTCCCCCCAACAGCTAAACCCATAGGTCTCCCTTCGGCAATAAGTATCAAAAGAGAAAAAGCTCTAGGCAGGGAGGGGAAGGATACCTTTATTAGTTTTAAAGGAACACAGATCCTCCATTTGAAAGTCTGTCTTTACAGAATTAAATCAACCCCACCCCCCGGGGGGGGCGGACACCAAAAGAAGGTACAGCTGAGTTGTCCACTTGAATGATATTAAGCTCAGGGTCAGAAGGCAAAGACCCCTCACCATGTAAAGCTATCATCTGGTCAACACTGTGACTAAAAACAGCTTTACCTGCTTTTGCAAATTCAGAATTCAAATGTTGACACTCTTTCTCCAGCAGCCAGCTGCTGCATTTTCTTTTATAGCATTACATTCTGACCCAAACCCTCCTCTTGCTCATCTATGATCTTCCCTTCAAAAATTTTTAACAAGCCACCCTGCTCTGCAAGTTCAAAATCAGCTCTCAGTTGGTCGACCAGCAGTTCCTTCTCAGACTCACAAATGCAGCTCAATATCGTCATCCAAATTGAAAGATGAACCATCTTCTAAATCCCCTTCTGACATAACCCACTTCTCCGTAGAAATTAAGCGCAAGGGGGAGAATTGGATTAATTTCCTTCAGAGGCCAAGAATCCCTTCATGAAAAATTGTTTTCCACCCTACTGTTCGAGGAAGCAGCATTTAATGGACACTTAGTAACTAATCTATCTCCAATCTTGATGGTTTGAGAACTTTGCCCAGCATTTTTATCCAATGCATCGTGCTCAAAATTCCCAAATCTCCCTCTTCAGCTCTACCATGTGCCTTCACGTTAGGTGGGCTTGAATGTCCAGCCACATTTAGAATAGAATACCTCCTTTTTACAACCCATATAAGCTTAGATTTCTTTAGCCAATATGAAATGGACATCTGAGCTAAAAGCCCATAGTGACCCAATCCTTTAGGCCCTCCGGGGGATTAAACTTTGAAAACCCTCCTTTGCCTGTATGTCGCATTGAACCAGAAGTCGCATCTCTTTGCATGTACCAACTTTGTTGCTGAAACAACTCTAAGCACGTCGGCAAAAGAGACACCTGTCCAGAGCCTCTGCAACATGCTTACCCCATCGCTAATCTCCACTGACCTTTGTATATTCATGGAACCACACTTGGAGCATCGCAATTTGACATTGTCAGCATCTACAGCTTTGTTCCAAACCATCAACATGTCCAAAAAGCAGCAAGGAAAGCTCACTACCCAGTGATCTGATCTCCCTCAGGGATGCACACATCATGACTCCTCCCTCCTATTATATCCTTCTTCAGTCGCAGACATCTGCCCCTGCCATTCGATAAGCTTCAAACTGAATAAGCCTCCCTCTTCTCAGAGATCAAAAACCCCTCGACCCACCTCAAGGCCTTGGTTTCCTTTGCCTAATACACCCAACATCCTCAAGACCCAAACAATCATTCTTCTTCAGCACAACGAAGGATACATGCTTACCTGCAAATTCCAAGATGCAAAATGTTGAAAAATCGATAGAATTCACATTGAACACCTTCCTTTCAACTTTAAAGTTTGAGTGACCGCCCATTACGCTTCTGCAATATCATTCACAATGCAGTAACCAAGTATAGAACTGTGAAGCGACAGGTGACGAGAAACGATTTCTGTGAATGGGTGGTAAAGTGACGGGAAAATGTTGGAAAAAAAGGTCCCTAGGGATAGGGCTTTAGAATAGGGAGAGCAAAGAAGACCAACATGCTTGCAAGCTTGAAGGAAGGAGACGTCGGGGAGGAGACCATTGCAACTCTCACATCCACCAAATAAAATAAATTGCACTGCAAAACGGATTTTTTTTTTTTTAAATACAGCCAACAAGGATGAATTTTTTCTTATCTTTTCTTTGTCATTTTACGTTCTTTATTGTTTTTTTGGGCATGTGGTGGAGGGGGGTTGAGGTATTTGGGGTGGGGAGGTAGGGGAAGTAAATAGTCATTGGAATTGGCACCTATTAGATGATTAACAAAGCATGCAACTATCGAGTAAAATGATTGAATGGAGACCTCCTCTATCAATTGTTCTTTTTCTCTGAAAATAATCATAAAAATAAATGTTCTTATTATTGGCCTTCTAGAAATGGTATTGCCTTCATCAGAGTTTGGTGGTCTATGCATATCCTAAAACTTGATTGAGATCCCAACCAAGCAACATAAACAATAAAAATAGTGAATACCAAAATTTGCTATGTACAAATTCATGGGCATTTTTAAGAGTCTCTGCCCATTAGTTTGTAATTATTTCCACAAAATTCCTTCTTTATTAAAACGCTAATGAGTTTAAAGCTCTACCAGACCCACAGCTATTTCAAAAATATAAACCTTTTTTATAAAAAATTCATAAATAGAGACACAAAGCTTTATTCCCAGAAATAACATTGGCAATCCCCAAGCCATCTTCTGTTGTGCAACACAACATGTGCATATAACTTGCAAATTTGTATTCCCAGACCCTAATCCATATCACAGAAAACCTTTCGAAACTCAGCAATAAAATGACCACTCTAACTGGAAGTTAAAACATTTGAGATGACAAACATTTAAAAATCAGAGACTTAACAAACTGCTACCTTCTATGGATCAATAGAGTTCACTCAATATAACAACTAACAAGGCTTCCCAATGTAATGAATGTACCAAGCATAAAAGTTTTAAAAAAACAAACAAACAGACTTACTAACCTTCTCAACCACCAGATTCTGTCACTCTTAATGTAAAGGGTTACCAAGAAGAGAACAACCAACAAATAACTCTTCAAACAGGACACTAGGTTAAAAGAGTGTCCAAATTCATAACGTCACCAGATCTAAAAGCTTGAAAAGCCCACTATTAGAGCAATATTAAGATGACCCAACTACTACTACAATGATATTGAGAGTTTATTCACTACGATTATATCAAAGTGGTCAAAAAAGACTCTAGCATGCGTTTTATTATGGCCAAATTTAACAGCAACTTATTCCATTTTGAAATCTGAGATTCAAAAAAGTAATTCAAAATTCAAACTCCTCAAAGAAAATTTGGAATTTATATAACAGGAAATGGCCAGATCAATAATCTATATAAATGCCAATCCTGGTCTCACTAATTCCTGCACAATCAGGAATAACATACCTCGACGACATCAATGAAGTCCTGTTTTCCATGAAATGCACCCACCCATTTAGTGTGATCTGCACTCCTGCATGCCAAGTGAAAAAAATGAAAATAAGAACTTGCGGATTCTCAAAAACATTTGCTGCATATATATGATAAGTTTCAATATATAAGAATCATGGCATGAGGGACAAGACCTAAATTCTTTATGGTGCATTATGAAAGTCAAGAGTGTTATACCGTATAAGCATAAAGCGCATGAGGAAATTCACAATATTATATTGCACACGCATAAAAAGAATCCAAAGGAGATTCCAAGTGCCAAATTCTGTCAAAATTTTTGTTTATCCAACAATTTCTTCAATCTCTGTGCTCCACATCTCATTTCTTATTGACTAAGTTAATTCAAAAGCGCTGATCCTACTGATAAAATTTTACAACGACTATACCTCTTTCATTTAGAGGGGTTGTTTATAGGGCAGAAACAGTGAAAACATATTTTATGTCAAAAGAAAATTGACCAATAAAGGAAGGAACACAAAAGTGTCCAGACAACCTTGAGACATAAAAAAATTAATCACTTACTACAGAAACCCCACTATAAAGCCCATACTTCATAACCGATTGAGCTCCTCAAATTGTTCAATAATCTTTGCCAATTCCTTTTCACTGTGCATGTTGTTGCCAGTTTATCAATTCTATTTACCAGCCCAATGGCCCACCAGGAAAAATCAATTTTAAAATGGAGAAGAACATGTATATCCTGAGAGAAACTAATTTCAACTCCTCTCTCTCTACAAGACCTAAATTCTTTAGAGTGCACGATGAAAGTCAGAGTGTTATACTGTAGAAGCATAAAGAGCACAAGGAAATCCTTTATTAAATGCCCATTGTGCTTGTGTGGGCTGCCTGATTCTCCATAGTTTATGTGTTATTCATTCCCAACATTGGCGTGCAATGGTTGTAGTGCATAGTGGGTGGTTTTGACGGTCTCTACAAAAAGAGCGATACTATTAATGTACAGATCACAGCCATCAAATTGGTAGGATCCTCCAACTAACTGTTGTGGTCTCAGGCCATGTATATTAACGCAAAAGGGAAGTTCAGGTATTTGTTGCATTCTCCTCCGTTTCTAGACTCAAAGGATTATGGAGATTGAATGAAAGAGAATGATATATAGCTTGTGTGTTTGTGGAATAGCATGGAGCCACAAATTTCTGTGAATATGATGTTTCATAGAACAGCCCAGGCTGCATGGAATGATCTTTGTGAAAGCTTCTCTCAAGATAAAATCCAAACTTGTACTTTTGACCTATATGAGAAATTTTTCAAATATGACAAAGAAATTAGGTCCATTAGCGAGTATTATAGTACTTTGAAGGGTATGTGGAAGGAACTAAACATCCATCAATGATCAACCAGTTAGTTCTAACAATGACGTGATTAAGAGGCAAAGGGCAAAATTTTTGGCTGCCAAGTTTTTGTCCGAGTTGAGTTCTGATATTCAACCTATTTGGAATCGGATTCTTTCCAGAGAATCCAAATCATCCATGAATGAAGCAGATGGTAGAATCCAACAGATCACCAAAGATGGCTCTCAATCCCTTGATAGTTCAACCATGTTTAGCACCACCTCCAACCATAGCAATGGAAGCATAGGAAGACGAGGACAGGGTTTGGAAAGTAGAGATAGTGTATCTAAACTAGGAGCTTTTCATGGAAATTTTCTCGCATTTGCACACATTGTTGCAAGCAAAACCATACTGCTGATCACTGCTAGGATCTCCATATGAAACCAACTTGGGCTAAAAAGTTAGTTGCTAAGGGTGACTTCATTGTTGAAAGTCCAACTGCACCTAGTCAGTCCACTGGGGACTTAAGTACATCATCTACCATGTCCCAAAAAGAGCATAACAATATTGTCACATGGTTCAACAACTCCAAACTCATTCTTCTACATCTGATGCTACTGTGGCCCATTCAGGTACAATCGAGCTTCTTGTCTCTTCATCGTCTTCACCCAGGGTTATTGATTCTGGTGCTTCCTCCCATATGATAGGTAGACGTAATTTATTTCAATCTTTGAAACCCACTACTTTACACTCTAAGATTACTCCTGTTGATGGTTCAGTAACACCAATTTCTGATTGTGGCAATATTCTCTCGTTTCCATATATGCTTCTTTCCTCTATCTTATATGTGCCTAAATTTCCCTTGAACCTATTATCAATTAGACAACTAACAAAACGTCACAACAATTTTGTGACCTTCTTTCCTTCTCATTGTGTTATTTAGGATCTCCAAACAAAGAAGAGGATTGGTGGAGGATTTGAGAAGGATGGCTTGTACTATTTCAGTGGTGATGGCGTTTGATCCAATTCTTGTCATACCACTTCCTCAATTTCTACTCATGGTGTTTTTCTTGATTAGTGGCATGCTCGTTTGGGTCATCCATCCCTTTAAAAACTACAAATTTTTCCAATCTAAAGTATGTTTCTCGCTTTTGGTGTACAATGTGTTAGTTGGGAAAGCATGTTAGGACTTATTTTCTATCTAGAATCGAGTCTCGCAATAAATCATTATTTATCTTATTCATTCAAATATTTGGAGTCTCATATGGAGTCAAGAATCTAACTATTCATCATTATTTTGTTTCCTTTGAGGATGATTTTCTATGTATGACATAGATTTTTTTGTTAAAACATAGTTCTAGTTTTTCAATGTATTTACACAATTCTACTAAGAAACAAAAACTCAGCTTGGCATTGGTATTCAAATTTTTCAATCTAATAAAGCACTTGAATTTGTTCAAAATAAGCTTGAATCTTTTTGTTCTACTAGGAAACAAAAACTCAGTTTGGCATTGGTATTCAAATTTTTCAATCTAATAATGCACTTGAATTTGTTCAAAATAAGCTTGAATCTTTTTTCTAGGCCAAAGGGATTATTCATTTAAAATCATGTATACATAACCCTCAGTAAAATGGAGTAGCTAAAACAAAAAATTGACATTTATTTGGCCAAATGAAATCCCTAAGTGCATGTTGTTTGCAGATGACATTGTGTTGATTGATGATAGGAGAAGCAGAGTGGAATCTAAGTTAAAACTTTGAAGAACCACATTA